>NC_047119.1:58084810-58384810 GCF_902500255.1 Thalassophryne amazonica | reverse complement strand
CTATATGGTACAGAGATGATCACAGAAGTATTTCTAGGAATGCAGGCCTGTACACCAAATCGGTATGCATTATTCCCATCACAGCTATGTACTGTGGCATTGATTATCGGACTGGGGTCTTTGTTACTTCTTTTTGGTCTCTGCAATCTGCGGATGTGATCCTTATTATCATGTCCCGTGCTCATGGCTTTTAATAATAATCCCAATTCAAAAAAGAAAAGCAGCATAACAAGGACTGTCCGTGGGGTCCAGAAACCCCCGTTCTTTTTATTTTTTTCTTTCGTCATTTCTGCACACTACAGCACACCTATGTTCAGAACAGTGGCTTCTTAATGTCTTCTGCTAGCTTTCGTGTCTAACCTGGATCTTAACACCAAGCTCACACACTATTACTAGTCTTGTCCTACTGTTCTTACTGTTTGTCTGTGTCTGCAGAAATGACTTTCTTACAGTGAGTTAAATGAATCCATGTACTTCTTTCCCCAATTTTCAAAGCTGTGGGTGTTGTGAGTAGTACTTGATAGGGCCCTTCCCATTTAGGTGAATGCCAGTGTTTTCTCTTGATGCTTCTTATCAACACCCAGTCTCCAGGTACCACTTTAGGGTCCTCCTGTGGAGAAATGGGATCATCAGTGTTTGGAACTCTAACATTCTAACATTTTTCTCATATAATCCGCCAAATTGGCTTCCTCGGGTACATCCCAAATTTGTCCATAATATGGCAATCGATATTTTCTGCCAAACAATGTTTCATATGGTGTCAACCCCATGGTACTAGTTATGTTTATATACATTTTTACCAAATCTACACAATGTGTCCATGGTCTGCCTGTTTCCTCCATTGTCTTTCTAAGTCTGTTTTTTACTGTTCCATTCATCCTTTCCACTAATCCGGCACTTTGTGGATGATAAGCACAATGATTTTTGAGATTAACCTGTAGTGCTTCTCCTACGTATTGCACTATTGCATTAACAAAATGCGCTCCATTATCTGAATAGACTGTTTCTGGTATCCCAACACGTGGGATGATGTCTTTGCATAATGCTTTAGCCACTGTAAGTGAATCTGCATGTTTTGTAGGGAACAATTCTACCCATTTTGAGAAGGCATCAATTATGACTAAACAAAATTCCCTCCCTTCATGTTTACTCAGCTGTATATAATCCATATGAATCACTTGAAAGGGATATTGTGGTGTTGGAAATTTACCTCTTTGGGGTCTCAAATTGCCTTGTGAGTTGTGTTTTGCACATATCATGCATGCTCTACAATGCTGTTTTGCATATGCATCGAACCCATAAAGACAAAAAATAGATTGCAATTGCGATATCATACCCCCTGATGAGACATGCGTCACGCCATGGCTCATAATAGCTGCCCATTTAAACATATTTTTTGGCAATATGGGTTTCTTTTGTGGTCATACGTACAAGTCATTTGCATACGTAGCGCCTTTAGCTATCCACATTTGTTTTTCTCTGTCTGTTGCCTGCTGTTGCATGTCAGCAAGCAGTGTACGACCTAAATGCAAATCTGGAGTAGTTTCCTGTACAACAAAAATAGAAGAAGCTGCTGCTGCCTCTTTTGCTGCTCTGTCAGCAAAATCATTTCCTTTTGAAACACTGTCAGAGCCATTGGTGTGAGCCGCACATTTGCATATAGCAATTTGTTGAGGCAACTTCACAGCTTGCAGTAGGGCAGTTAGGAGAGTGGCATGAGTCACTGGCTTTCCAGATGATGTCACCATTCCACGCTCCTCCCACAGTTTTGCAAACACATGCACTGTGCTGAAAGCGTACTGGCTGTCCGTATAAATTGATACGGCTGTATCTTGAAACAGATAGCAAGCTGCAGTTAAAGCAACTAATTCAGCTGCTTGTGCTGAAAATGACGATGGCAATGAAGCAGAATCTAATACTTCTGAATTTGTGACGACAGCATATCCAGATTGCGTTTGTCCATAAGCATTTTTGGTGGAAGAACCATCCACATACACGATTGTACTGTTTGGGATGGGTGTGTCCCGGAGGTCTGGGCGTGCTTTTGTACAAACTGTTGCTACATCAAGACAATTGTGCGGCTCACCATCCTCAGGTAAAGGTATCAATGTGGAGGGATTCAATGTTGTACATCGCTCTATCGTAAGGTGTGGTTGTGATAATAGCAAGGACATGCACGAAAGATGTCTTGCTGGGGACAAAAGGCTCATGTTTGTCTGCAACAAAAGTGCAGAGACTGCATGTGGAACTTTCAATGTCAGCTGATGGAATAGAACAACATTACTGCTACTTTGAACAGCCATAGAGGCTGCAACAACAGCCTGTACGCATGGTGGTAAAGCACTTGCTACTGCATCCAATTTAGATGAGTAGTAGGCAACTGGCCTCAATTTTGAGCCATACACTTGAACCAAAACACTAGTCATGAACTTATTCTTACAATCAACTGTTTGAATGAATGGTTTACTATAATCTGGTAGTGCCAAAACTGTGGATGACACTAATGTTTGCTTTACTTTTACAAAGGCTTCCTCAGCATCTTTGTTCCATTCCAACACGGTTGACATTGAAATATCATCTTTGTACATCAAATCAGAAAGTGGACTAGTCAACTCTGCATAGCAAGGAATCCATGCCCTGCAGTAATTTGTCAATCCAAGAAATGACATCATCTGCCTTTTGGTGTGTGGTTTTGGAGCGTGCAAAATTGCTTCCTTCCTGTCAGACAGGATCGTGCGCCCTGTGGCTGATAACTCATGTCCTAAATATTTTACTTTATCCCTACACAACTGAACTTTGTTTCTACTCACTCTGTGGCCATTGTCAAATAAGAAACATAATAATGCTACTGTGTCAGTTATGCAGTTTTCTCGTGTGTCAGAGGCAATCAAAATGTCATCAACATACACTAACAGTTGGCTATCTGCCGGTGGAACGAAATTGGCTAAACATGCTGACATGACTTGAGAATAAATAGTTGGGCTCTCTGCGTAACCCTGCGGTAATCTGGTGAATGTATATCGTTGTCCTTTAAAGGTAAAAGCAAACCAGAATTGACTATCTGGATGTACTGGCACAGAGAAAAATGCATTACTTATGTCAATTACTGAGAAACTATTAGAATTTGGTCTCAGCGAATTTAACAAGGTGTGTGGATCTGGGACACATGGTGCTCTTTTAATCACAGCAGCATTTACTGCCTGCAGATCTTGAATCATTCTCCACCCCACTGAGGGCGGAGCCTTTTTCACAGGAAATATGGGTGTGTTACATGGTGAATCTGGACATGGCACTATTACTCCTGCTGTTAATAAATCCTCTATTACTGGCCTGATTCCGTCAATTGCATCAGGTTTCAATGGATACTGTCTTACACATGGTCTGTATTCTGTTTTTGGCCTTATAACTACAGGTTGTGCATTTTTAATCAGTCCTACGTCTGAAGGACCTGTTGTCCACAATCCTGACAGTACTGAAGAGAGAAGAGCATCTTCTTCAGGACTCAACTGAAACACTCAGGATTGTGAAGTGGACACATCAATGTGTGTTCCAGCTGTCAGCACCAATGAGACATTAACTGGCACTTTATACAACTTGGTTGATGGACTGAACTCCGTTCGTGGGCCAACTCTACTCCAATCAGAGGCTGACAAAGCTGTTATGACTGTCAGTCCCAATTCTTGCCATTCTGTCAAATATGGCTTACAAAGTGACATATGTAATGGCATACCTGTGAATTTCAATTTTGATACATCTTCAGTGGCGCCTGTTACTGTTATGACAGCTGTTGAGCTGCCATCATGAATCAAATCGATCATTGTCAGTTTCACAGGTGAAACATTTTTCAATTTAGTTTCATAGTCACCATCCGGACCTGGAGGATCTTTATGCCACATTGTGACATGCAGGTCAGGTGGTGACATCTGTTGTTCAGGATTTTTTAGTAGGGCTGTCGCTTGCAAGACGACATCTTTACCCCATCCTGCAGCATCTTCTTCTGAGATGTCAAATGTATAGTAATAATGGAATGTGGGGTCAGCGCTTTCTTCTCTTACCATGTTAACGCCTCCTGTGCGTTCAACAACTAATTTCCCTTGTTCCACAATTATGGACAAGCCCAATGCAGTCAATCCGTCTCGTCCTAGGAGGTTAACTGGACATTGTGGCATGCTCAACACTGACATAGTACACGTCAGGCCAAATGGATCTGTCAACGTTATGGGTTTGGTGATAGGGACGTCTGATGTTTGTCCATTTGCAGAGCGAACCCTAAAGATTTCGTTGCTTAATTGATGGACAGGTATGTTGTCATTACATGTGGTTCTACATGCTCCTGTATCACAAAGGAATGTCACTGGTCGTCCATTTACCAACAAAGTCACTTCTGGTTTTGGTACCGGATTTCCCAGCAAGGCACACAGATCCATATCACAATCAGACTGCCTATCTGATGTGGAATCATGGATTATGGATTCTAGTCATTGTGGATACTGTGGCTGCGGAGGATTATTCCGTTGTGGAATTCCTCCTGCTGCTCCCTCAGTAGGTGGATTCGGACAATTTCTATACATATGTCCCTCTCTTCCACAGTTCCAACAAATCAGGGGACCACGTGGTGGCCCTCCCTGCCTGTGCTGCTGTTGTGGTTGCCATGGTCCTTGACGTTGTGGCTGTCCACCTTGTCTATTTTGCCATGGCTTTTTGGGGCGTTTGCACTGCTTCTGCTGTCTTAAGTTGCCCTGCTGGTAATATATTCCATCATCTCCATGTGCTACATACACTCCTTTGTCGCTGTTTCTTGTCTTTTTCTGTTTTAAGACTTCTTCTGCATGACAGCAGTGTGTATGTGTTTCTTCCAATGTGCCTGTAGGCAATCCAATCCAATGTTTCTGTATCCAAGCTTTTATATCCTTATTGGAATGTTGGATCAGAGCGTTTTTCAATTGTTGTTCATACACAGGTGTTCCTGGCAATATGCCACTATGGACCCTAAATACATTCTCAAATCTGCATCTAAACTCCGTCCATGGCTCTCCTTCCTTCTGAGTTGTCCTGGTAATTTCAGTATAATTTATCTTTGGTCCTAACACTCCTTTCGCACGTGTAATCATAGCTTCCACTCTTGTTTCTAAGACTAGATCATCATGTGTCAGTGGTACGCCTTGTTGATCTGCAGGATTCCAGTCCCCGCGTACCTGACTCCATTTAGGGCCACATGCTTTCATCCACACCTGTTGGACTTCAGGTCCATTAAGGTGGTAAGATGTTCTAATGTTTTCTATATCCTGCATAAATCCCTCAATATCGACATGTGGCGATGGTATCATGTCGACTGCTGCTTTGATATCATCAGCATTCCATGTCCGATAAACGAGCATGGTTGGTAGCTGTCCTGCTGTTCCTGCACGAGGATTTGGTACTTCTATCATAGGATAGGCACCTCCCTGATCACTATGTTCCACCATGGGAGGGGCTGTAGGCACTTTCGCTTGACTGCGTGTTTGTGGTTTTTCTGGTTTTTCTCTTTTTACCTTAGGTTTTACTGCCAAATCATACTGTGGTGGCGGTACATCGTCATCCTCTGGTAGAGGAGATAAAGGTCTCTTTGTCACCGACGATTCAGCCGGCGGTGGTTGTTGAGGCTGTTCTGGCTCTCTGTGCTGAATTATCACATCTTCTTCTGCCTTACCTACAGCTTTCTTTTTCCTTGCTTTCTCTAATCGTCGCTTCTCTGCTCCTTTCTGTCTGTTCTCTGCTTCCTCCTCCCAAAATGCCACTAAATCTGCCCCTACTTTCTGCATCTTTTTCTCATCACCTTTATGTTCCCGTTCTAACTCCTTCTTCAGCTTTTGTATGCTGATCAGGTTCAGTCGTCCGTCAAAGTCATGTTTATTTATCCAGGTCTCCAATTTCTTTGTTGCTTTTGGATTTTTTGCCTCCATAAATTTCCAGTCGTCAGTTGATAAATTTTCCTTATTTTTAGACGTCTTACCCCCCATTTTTATTATTTTTTTTTATCCCTTGTTATAATTTGGACTTCAGACGGGGGCACACCTAGGGTGTTCTAAATCTGAAGTTTTCACACTTTCTTTGGACGTGACAATTAATTTGCCGTCGTGTGGTTGATTCCTTTCACCTCCCCGTAGGAAGCGGAATCACTTGCCTGCTGCTTCCACACGCACGGTTGTCACTAACGTTGTCCAAAGTATTACACTTTCACACAGTTATTTACACTTGCGCAAAACACTATTTACACATAGAAACACTCCTAATAATCGTACGCGTATTCTTATGCCGGGGAGCTCGCCCTCCCGTGAAATTTAACTAATGTCCTGCATTAGGGGACTCCGCCGTCCCTGCCAAATTTAACTGCTTTTTTACAGTGCACATATTTCTACCCGGGATTTCCTTTACGTATTAAAACAGAGGAGTCCGTATCCTCCTTCCGGAATTTAACTACTTGCGTCCCTCGCAACCGTAGAGGAGTCCGCCCTCCTTACAGAGTTTAACTGTGTTTCATTAACAGACGATTCTGTATCATCGCTTACGGAGTTTAACTGTTTTATGTGATCACTTTTATCCCCTACCGGTACGCGTATATAAACAGAGGAGTCCGCACCCTCCTTACAGAGTTTAACTGCTTTGCATTAACAGACGATTCTGTATCATCGCTTGCGGAATTTAACTGTTTATGTGATCTGATCACCACTCACTCAGTACTATTTACAAAGAAATTTTACTCACTGACTCGACTTCCTGTCTGTCTTCTTCGGGAAAATCTCGTCAACCAGACGATGCCAGCGGTGGTCGACAATTGCAGACACGATCAATCGATCGATCGGACCTTGGCCAAGGATTTATGTCTGGACTTGACGACCTCCGCCGGACACCTCCGGTGTTGTTGAGCTCCCGGACGAGCCCCCAGTCAATGTTGGGTATTTTCTCCTCCAAACATTCTTAAAACCTTTGATAAGACAAACAGAGTCAAGAAACACCAGTGAGACAGAAAGTCAAATATTACGCGCGGAGTGCGGCCAGGCTGTACACCAAAGCTACACTAAAGTCTGGCCTGCTTTTCCGCTCTTTTTATTAAGAGACGCCCTCATCACATAAACAAGAAACTTGTCCTAAGGGTGGGGGTAATGACGCAAGACAAGTTTCTTCCCATAACATAAACGCATACGTCAATAAGTGCAGCTGTAAGGAAGAACACTTCAGGTCAGCACATCTCGTTCGTCTGTTGCAGGTATCAGCTGTTCTGCATCTGCCTGAAGTGTCCTGTCTTCCACACTCCTTCACACTAAACACCACATCACAATAGTCAAAACGTTCTCTTGCTCCCAGTCGTTAGAGGCTGCGAAAACAAAGTTATATTATAATAATAAGTACGTCCAGCCCTTCATTCCCAGCTCAGATTGACCCCAGAGTGCTAAAACAAAATTAAATTCTCAGGATTGCATTAAGACAGGTGCAAAACAGCACATCTCCGTTCTCATGAGAAAGAAGACAAAGCTAAAACAAGGTTGAATAACACGTACGTTCTCAGGGTGAAGTGCAAAACAGCACAACACCGTTCTCATGAGAAAGAAGGCAAATGTACAAATGTTTAACAGTGATAACATATATACAAAATCTTTAACAAAGGGCCCGGTCCCACTGGGGAGAGGATTCATTGCGCATGAATTGAATATACAAATTACGGGCATTCGTTATCGTCCGCAACAAAATTGGCCAAAAATGACAAATGTCTCAGTATGAATTACGGATATATTAATAATGTATGGTGAATATATGACAAACAATCCCGGATGTATAACGCTTGAGAATACATCGCGCATGTGTGGCAGCAACAGTGGTTGTAATGCGTGTACGGGGCATCTGCATTGCGGTCATAACAGAAGCACACTCGGGCCTGTCAGCATCACTATTCACACCAACACCACAGCCTCTGGACCAATTGCTGGACTTGGACACGTTGATTGTTATGTTGTTGGATGGCAGCAACTATCACACTACGTCTTTGGGGATCCATAACTACATCTGTACGTCTCCACAGCTGGACTGGCAGTGACTGGCAGGTATGTCAATTTCTGTTTGTTATGCATTTGTAAATTGTCCGCAAAGCAGACATAATACAAACGCTTTATTCGTGGCCAATCTGTATGCATTCGCCACAACTTATTTTAGTTTGTAATGTGGACGTGATAGGCACGCTATATATCTGTTTTACACACTGTACCAGTCCGCTGCCAAGCCGCAATTCCCCATCAGTTGCGGATATCAGCGGATAATGGCGGATATATAGCGCATAAATTGAGTATGTATTGAGTATGTAAGGTGGATGTCATCCGCAGCCAAAATTTTGTGCAGCTCAAAAATCCTGGCAATGAAAAAACGTGCCTCTGCAGATAACTGCGGACGTGTGCGGATGTCGGCCGACTCATACAAGCATGTTTCACGGATATTGCGGATGTTTAGCAAATATGAACCAATTTTGTGCGCAATTCATACCCAAATCTTCCTAAACACCAGTGGGACTGGGCCCTAAAAAAGATCTGCAAATTGGAATTAATGCCAGAGAACAAGATCACAGCCATAAACCATTTTGCAACATCAGTGGTGACTTATGGGTTTGGCATAGTAGACTGGCCTCCGGGTGAGCTTAATAAGTTGGACACAAAAATCAGGAAGATGCTCACCATCCACGAAGTTACACACAAGTCTAGGTCTCACTGAAATCAACCAGGCTTACAGAGCATCTATAGTAAGTATCAGACAGCACTTTTCTGAAGATGAAGTCATGAAAAAGGTAACAGAACACCACAAGGAGACCTTATCAGGACAGACCTTATTTATAAAATTGTCCGAAAACGTTGGCGGAGAACTCTTAGAAAAGAGAAAAGCAACAATCTGACACCTGCAACAAAATTAACAAGAAAGTCCAGGGGAAATACAGCAAAAGAGAAAAAAATGTAGAGTGGACAGATGGAAATGGCACAGAAGGGCTGGATGAGTCCAAGAAGAACTAGAGCACCGTGCTTGTAGAGCACAAACCTCAGTCAACTGTAGTTTCCAATTATACAAATTTGACCTTGGGAAAAAAGTTCAAGGTTAAAGTCCTGCTAGAAGTGCCTTTTCATAAGCTAAATTACATGTGATCAAATGTCAGGAGTATGTATTTAGTACAGTAGCTGAGAAGTGCAAATCAAAATTACAAACGGCCAAAACAAATTTACAAATGACGGATTCTGACAGAAGGAGAAGAGGGAGGGTTTCTGAGGGGTGTTAACCCCCAAAACGTGAATCAGCTGCAAATCGTGAATTATCCACAAACCGTGAATTGCAAAACGTGAATACTGAAAAAATATCTCCCAAAACATGGTGGGTCTCACAAAATGTGAATACAATTCATACACACACACACACACACACACACACACACACATAAGCATATATATATATATATATATATATATATATATATATATATATATATATATATATATATATATATATATATATATATATATATATATATATATATATATGTATGCTTCAACCCACTCCCTTTCGGACACATGGGGTTTGTTTTTTGGTTAATATTATTGTTATTTTGTTATAATGTTATATTGGTTGTTTATTGTTTTTGTTAAATTGTTATATTATTGACACGTGTGCCGAATAAATAAACTCATTCATTCAGGTGTATGTAGGTATGTGTATATATGTATACATCTATGTATGTAGATAAAGATATGGTGTTCACTATATACGTTTATGATGATGGGATTTGAGGGTCACCCCTTAGAGTCTGGTCTGCTTGAGGTTTCTTCCTCAGTACATCGGAGGGAGTTTTTCCTTACCACTGTCACCTGTATTCTTGCTCTGGGGGTTGGTAATGAGTATAAATGTATGTATGTATATAAAGGGTGGGTGTTTATAAGCTTTGCTTCTGCTGCTCACCCCCCTTTTGGTCACACATGTCACTGTGGAATTGTCTTGTGTATCAGTTTTTTTTGTTATTGTTGCATCTGTGTGCCAAATAAATTCATTCATTCATTTTATATATATATATATATATATATATATAGTTTCTGGATTTCAGTTTACGGATCAATTACTGCAGGAAATCTTGATCACAAACCCTATCACTGCAAAAAATGTATTTATTTTTTTGGGGGGGTTGGTGGTCACTACAACCGGATGAGGTGTTCCGAGCAGCTCTCGATGGTGTGACGTGCCCGGCCCCACTGGGTGAGTCCCGCTCCGGGGACAGTCTCAGGTGAGGAGAGACGAGACCTGAATTTATTGAATCTTTTTCTGGTGTCTCTTTTTGTTTTTGCACTTTGTAGACGGTCCCTAAGCTTCCGTTTCTCCCCTGCCTACTCGTTCAGGTCAGTATTATTTTTCCAGCTCAGAGGACGGTTCAGATGGATAAAAATAAGGTTGTAGCTCATTGTCTACCTTCCTGAGGTTAGAAACTAGTGTATGTTTTCTATATCGTTTCTCTTACGATTGAGCCGTTTACTGGAGGAGGAGATTTCTGTCCTCTGCCAGTTTGACAGTCAAACTCCTCACCTGACACTGTCTCTGGAGCGGGACACACCCAGCGGGACAGGGTGCTTGACACCATTGAGAGCTGCTCAGATCACCTCTGTGAGACTCGTGTTCACATTTTGGGAGATATTTTTTAAGGATTCGCGTTTTGCAATTAATGGTTTGCAGACAATTCACGATTTGCAGCTGATTCACGTTTTGGGGTTTAACACCAGCGAGATGCTCAGTCTCTTTTTGAAGGATTAAATGAAAACATGCAGGGCTACAATTTTAGGGATAAACGTGTGGCACAGACATACGATGGGGCTGTTGTCACGGCTTCAGCCCTCAACAGTCTGCAGGCCAAAGTGAAGGCAGTCGCCCCCACTGTAATGTTTGTGCGTTGCTGTGCACACACACTTAATGTGGTGCTGTCACAGGGGGCTAAATGGTTGTCTGAGTGCAGAATATTTTTTTGCATCACTGTGGGTTTGCCACATTTTTCTCCAAATCCACAAAGAGGACTTCTTTTCTAGAGTCTGCAGGCTGTTCAAGGTTGCCCAGAAACACTCCTACTTCATGGAGTTTCACATCATGGATAGTGAGCAGCACTGTGGCAAACAGCTATGATGACTTCCTGCAGACTTTTTAGAACATCACTGCAGATAAGACACTGGATGATAACACACTGGATTGTGCCAAAGGTTTTGTAATGAAACTGGAGGATTTTGAGTTTGTGTTCATGTTCTACACATATGAACAAATCTTCTCAGAGACTGATTTGCTCTTTGATATTGTCCAGCAGAGGGTCATGGATGTTCTCTACTGCCAGAAAAGTCTCTTCTTGCTTTTGGCAAAGTGAAGAGGTCAGAGGGGACTTTCCCAGCTGTTTATGCCAAAGCAGCAGGTCTCATATCTGACCCACGAGATGAGCCCATGAGAAAGTGCCGTCTCTCCCAATTCCAGGATCCCCAGGAGCACTACAGAAATGTGTACATGACCATCCTTGATAATCTCATTGAGCAGATTCCTCAGCCTTTTCCAAAATTGGAAAATTTGCGCTTCTTAGAATTAGTCAATCCAGCGAAGTCTGATGACATGAGAGAAGTGTGTTTCCAGAGGAGGCATTCCGGGGTGTCCAGAAACATTATGGCATTAATACTTTGATTCAGGGAGACTGAGGTCTGAACTTCAAGTCCTTTATTCAAATCAGGACTTAGTAACAGGGGAAAGCTGGGTTTCTTGGTTTTTCTAAAAGACATGGAGTCGAACAGTACGATGCCTCAGCTGTACAAACTGTTATCGTTAGTGGAAACAATTGGAGCTACATCCCCGAGTGTAGAATGGAGCTTCTCCTCTTTAAAAAGGCTTAATTCTTATAACCCCCATCACACATAGCTGGAATGATGCAAACTGGCGTCGGATTTATGAATTGGCTGACGTCCCACAAGTGTCGGATTTCAGTTCCAAAACGTACTGACAGCCAACTGCAGAAGTCGACACAGTTGGTCAAAATTGGCCGGCGGCCCCGAGTGTGAAGCACATGTTCAAAACTCTCCAGGCGTCGTTGAGATGGGACACCTAACCGACGGTGGTCCATGTATAATCTGACGACCATATGACCGCAGTTTACATATTCTGATGGCATCAAAACAGCATTTGAAACAATCTGATCGCAGTTGGTTGAGCTCTGAGATCGATTGGTCACAGCAAAGCCTGCCAACATGCTGTGCTGTGTTTGTCCACCTCCACTGGACCCTGACCAGGGAGGACGAAGGAAATATTGTTATGTAATAACATGTATGTGAGACTGTGTGCACATCAGAGGCTCAGTGCAACACCGCAACGCAGCTGAATGTGATGTCACTGCTGTAACGCACGTATTATTACACATTCACCTCCTAATGCCGCGTTCACAACGGGCGCGACGCGAGTGACAGCAGCGACAGGTTGCCATGTAATCCCTATGGAAGGACACGTTTTGGCGCCAAGCCGCGCAGCTTGACACGATGGATGTGAATGAAGTGACGCGAGTGAAGCAATTTTGAGCAATTGCCGCGTTTGTGGCACGATATTGCATCACGCCACGTCGCGTTGCCCTCCTCCCCAAGTTGAAAAATTGGAACTTTTTCATCTTATCGCGCTGCGATGACCAATCAGGGACTGAATATGTAGTGACGTGGAGATGTCTGGAGTTTGACTGAAGATGTGAACATGTCCTGTCGCTGGTAGCAGCCTGTGAGCAGGACATATGTCTCTTTTGTCCTTTATTTCACAATTATGACAGAGTTTTTGGAGCGAGCAGCAGCCCCGCAGCAGGAGGAGCGGAGTTTTTTTTTTTACGTGCGCGCATGAGCAAATCGTCCGTGAAGATTATTTTATTCATTAACTACACAGATGTATAATAAAGCAAATGGTGACTGGTTTCTAAACACAATTATGACAGAATTTTTTGGGAGAAAAGCGAGGAGCAGACTAACAGCAAGCAGTGGAGTTTTTTTTTTAATTGTTTACATGTGCACGCGTGAACGGGACAGGAGGTCCTTAAACTAGATCCTGCAGAGGTGGAAGGACCGCTGAAAGAGGCCGTCATCTAGACGCAGCTCCTGCAGCAAATAATGATACTTCCCGAATTGGGAATGTCTCATGACGTTTGTCAGCTCTCCACAACAACTCACTCCGTGTGATCAAGGTCTGTCATGTTAACTTGACTGACAACCGGAGCTGGCGAGCGGAATGGAAGCTCCTCCTATTTGATGACGCACTGGGGCGAATTTTCACAGCAAAAGCAGAGCGACACACCGGTTGATGGTGGCACGTCCGTTGCCACGTGACCGAAGCGCATTTGTGGCATCTGGTCGTGCCCGGTGTGAACGCAGCATAAGTCTGTAGCAGGTATGATGTGGAAATGTTTGCCCAGCACATGACGACATAAATAAACATGTAACTCACCTCTGGTACCCAGCGTTCCAGAGCGCTGCGCAGACAGCTGTTCAAGTCCCTTTCACTGGGCTGCACTGTGTGCTGGCAACGTTGATCATATGACAAAAGCATAATCCACCTCTGGTATGAATAAGTTCCACGTGAAGTGCTGTCCCGCAACGATAATCCAACCACAGTTGTGTTAACATGCGTATCAAGTAAAATGACAACAAAAAAGAGTTTAAAAAAAGAGAAAACAAAGTCCACTGGCTGCATCTGAAAGTTGCGCACATGTGGGAAGTTGGTGCACTGCCAGCACAGTACAACAGCAGTTACGGAGTCCAGCCGGACAAATACAATCTAGCAATGCAGGTATATACTGATCAAACACCTAAAGGGATTTTTCACAGGACTAACAGCAGGCAATCACTGACAGCTGTCAGCGTGGAGTGGCTGGTACAGCGTTGATGAACACATATACATGTAGCTAGCGAACATTTCGGATACACTCACACTGTTTTGATCACCTATTCTACACACACAGACACACGTGGCAATATTTATGGCCGACAATGAGCTTCCCCTCTTTGACAGACCAGCGGTCACCACTGTTTCACACAGAAGAGGAGGTTAAGTTGACTCAACTTTGCATTACGACAAGCTCAGATTTGGTTCAGATCATAAAAGTGATCTTTTGAATGGACTAACAAAATTCAGAAAAGCAAGCTGACTTAACTGCATGTTTATTGAAGTTAAAAACAACTTAATCTTTCACAGCAGTTGCGTTATGTTTTTTAGTTGCATTAACTTTACTTTGTAAGTAAGTACATTTGTCTTATCCCTTGCTTTTCACTCGCCACAGCAGCTCTGAGGTGGATCCACATGTTGATTTGGCACATTTTACACCGGATGCCTTTCTTGACACAGATCCACATAACATGGGAAGGGGAGGGGTTTGAACTGCTTGACCACCACCCCAAGTTACATCATTTTACAACCTATTTTTACCGTTTAAGAATGACAGACACATAGCTTAACACAATCCAAGTATTTATTCTATTTGACTATGTTCTAGAACGGTTCAAGATTTCTTCATTGTTGAGTGACTCCTGAGAGTCTGAAGGAAAGCTTTTCAGAGATACTGTTTATAATAATCTCATTAAGTGCTGAATGTGATGTTCTGAAAAGAACGAGAATTCTTAACTGTTCATGTGTTAAATTAAGCAGGTATTTACATTTAAAACAAGAGCAATCAGATATTTCTATATTATATTTCCCTTATATAAAGGGAAATCTTGATCGAAAAACCGGATCTGGATCTGGATCACCTCCAAAATTCAGTGGTGTCTTCCATTCCATAATTTCTATCTGTGGTGCAAATTTGGTGAGAATCCGTGAAGTAGTTTTGACGTAATCCTTCAAAGCCTATGTAAAGTGACTAAGTGACTAAAACAGTTAAATGTGGTCTATTAAACATTAGGTCTCTTTCTTCTAAGTCCCTGTTGGTAAATGATATAATAATTGATTAACGTATTGATTTATTCTGCCTTACAGAAACCTGGTTACAGCAGGATGAATATGTTAGTTTAAATGAGTCAACACCCCCGAGTCACACTAACTGTCAGAATGCTCGTAGCACGGGCCGGGGCGGAGGATTAGCAGCAATCTTCCATTCCAGCTTATTAATTAATCAAAAACCCAGACAGAGCTTTAATTCATTTGAAAGCTTGTCTCTTAGTCTTGTCCATCCAAATTGGAAGTCCCAAAAACCAGTTTTATTTGTTATTATCTATCGTCCACCTGGTCGTTACTGTGAGTTTCTCTGTGAATTTTCAGACCTTTTGTCTGACTTAGTGCTTAGCTCAGATAAGATAATTATAGTGGGCGATTTTAACATCCACACAGATGCTGAGAATGACAGCCTCAACACTGCATTTAATCTATTATTAGACTCTATCGGCTTTGCTCAAAAAGTAAATGAGTCCACCCACCACTTTAATCATATTTTAGATCTTGTTCTGACTTATGGTATGGAAATAGAAGACTTAACAGTATTCCCTGAAAACTCCCTTCTGTCTGATCATTTCTTAATAACATTTACATTTACCCTGATGGACTACCCTGCAGTGGGGAATAAGTTTCATTACACTAGAAGTCTTTCAGAAAGCGCTGTAACTAGGTTTAAGGATATGATTCCTTCTTTATGTTCTCTAATGTCATATACCAACACAGAGCAGAGTAGCTACCTAAACTCTGTAAGGGAGTTAGAGTATCTCGTCAATAGTTTTACATCCTCATTGAAGACAACTTTGGATGCTGTAGCTCCTCTGAAAAAGAGAGCTTTAAATCAGAAGTGTCTGACTCCGTGGTATAACTCACAAACTCGTAGCTTAAAGCAGATAACCCGTAAGTTGGAGAGGAAATGGCGTCTCACTAATTTAGAAGATCTTCACTTAGCCTGGAAAAAGAGTTTGTTGCTCTATAAGAAAGCCCTCCGTGAAGCTAGGACATCTTTCTACTCATCACTAATTGAAGAAAATAAGAACAACCCCAGGTTTCTTTTCAGCACTGTAGCCAGGCTGACAAAGAGTCAGAGCTCTATTGAGCTGAGTATTCCATTAACTTTAACTAGTGATGACTTCATGACTTTCTTTGCTAACAAAATTTTGACTATTAGAGAAAAAATTACTCATAACCATCCCAAAGATGTATCGTTATCTTTGGCTGCTTTCAGTGATGCCGGTATTTGGTTAGACTCTTTCTCTCCGATTGTTCTGTCTGAGTTATTTTCATTAGTTACTTCATCCAAACCATCAACATGCTTATTAGACCCCATTCCTGCCAGGCTGCTCAAGGAAGTCCTACCATTATTTAATGCTTCAATTTTAAATATGATCAATCTATCTTTGTTAGTTGGTTATGTACCACAGGCCTTTAAGGTGGCAGTAATTAAACCATTACTTAAAAAGCCATCACTTGACCCAGCTATCTTAGCTAATTATAGGCCAATCTCCAACCTTCCTTTTCTCTCAAAGATTCTTGAGAGGGTAGTTGTAAAACAGCTAACTGATCACCTGCAGAGGAATGGTCTATTTGAAGAGTTTCAGTCAGGTTTTAGAATTCATCATAGTACAGAAACAGCATTAGTGAAGGTTACAAATGATCTTCTTATGGCTTCGGACAGTGGACTTATCTCTGTGCTTGTTCTGTTGGACCTCAGTGCTGCTTTTGATACTGTTGACCATAAAATTTTATTACAGAGATTAGAGCATGTCATAGGTATTAAAGGCACTGCGCTGCGGTGGTTTGAATCATATTTGTCTAATAGATTACAGTTTGTTCATGTAAATGGGGAATCTTCTTCACAAACTAAAGTTAATTATGGAGTTCCACAAGGTTCTGTGCTAGGACCAATTTTATTCACTTTATACATGCTTCCCTTAGGCAGTATTATTAGACGGTATTGCTTAAATTTTCATTGTTACGCAGATGATACCCAGCTTTATCTATCCATGAAGCCAGAGGATACACACCAATTAGCTAAACTGCAGGATTGTCTTACAGACATAAAGACATGGATGACCTCTAATTTCCTGCTTTTAAACTCAGATAAAACTGAAGTTATTGTACTTGGCCCCACAAATCTTAGAAGCATGGTGTCTAACCAGATCGTTACTCTGGATGGCATTTCCCTGATCTCTGGTAATACTGTGAGAAATCTTGGAGTTATTTTTGATCAGGATATGTCATTCAAAGCGCATATTAAACAAATATGTAGGACTGCCTTTTTTCATTTACGCAATATCTCTAAAATCAGAAAGGTCTTGTCTCAGAGTGATGCTGAAAAACTAATTCATGCATTTATTTCCTCTAGGCTGGACTATTGTAATTCATTATTATCAGGTTGTCCTAAAAGTTCCCTAAAAAGCCTTCAGTTGGTTCAGAATGCTGCAGCTAGAGTACTGACGGGGACTAGCAGGAGAGAGCATATCTCACCCGTGTTGGCCTCTCTTCATTGGCTTCCTGTTAATTCTAGAATAGAATTTAAAATTCTTCTTCTTACTTATAAGGTTTTGAATAATCAGGTCCCATCTTATCTTAGGGACCTCGTAGTACCATATTACCCCATTAGAGCGCTTCGCTCTCAGACTGCGGGCTTACTTGTAGTTCCTAGGGTTTGGAAGAGTAGAATGGGAGGCAGAGCCTTCAGCTTTCAGGCTCCTCTCCTGTGGAACCAGCTCCCAATTCAGATCAGGGAGACAGATACCCTCTCTACTTTTAAGATTAGGCTTAAAACTTTCCTTTTCGCTAAGGCTTATAGTTAGGGCTGGATCGGGTGACCCTGGACCATCCCTTGGTTATGTTGCTTTAGACGTAGACTGTGGGGGGTTCCCATGATGCACTGTTTCTTTCTTTTTTTGCTCCGTATGCATCACTCTGCATTTAATCATTAGTGATCGATCTCTGCCCCCCTTCTCGGCATGTCTTTTTCCTGGTTCTTTCCCTCAGCCCCAACCAGTCTCAGCAGAAGACTGCCCCTCCCTGAGCCTGGTTCTGCTGGAGGTTTCTTCCTGTTAAAAGGGAGTTTTTCCTTCCCACTGTGGCCAAGTGCTTGCTCATAGGGGGTCGTTTTGACCGTTGGGGCTTTTCATGGTTATTGTATGGCCTTGCCTTGCAATATGGAGCGCCTTGGGGCAACTGTTTGTTGTGATTTGGCGCTATATAAGAAAAAAGTTGATTGATTGATTGATTGATAAAGTGAAATCTTGATCCGCAATCCGAATTCGGATCTGGATCACCTCCAAAATTTAATGGAATCTTCCATGGCCTACTATGTATCCATGGTGAAAATTTGATGAGAATCCCTGAAGTAGTTTCAATGTAATCCTTCAAAGCCTATTGACACTTTTACGGTGTCAAATCTCACGTGTAATCATGTTCTCGCTGGGGAGGCCAAGATTTCATTGTCAGTGTAAACAAGCCTTTCTGGCAACTTGTTTGCACCATTGCGTCGTTATGAAGGTGAGTTCAACCAAAATATGTATTTAGCTGTTTAACTAAGAAAATCGTGAATCTGTAATGTGAGTTTTTTTTTTTTTTTTTTAAAGTGTGTTGCTGTTAAGGTTGTGTGTCCGGAACTGCTTCTTTTCGGGTATCATTACGAAATGATTCGATCCATTGACATCAATAGCCTTTTTGCTTAACGATTCCCTTATCGGTCCTTCAGAGTGGCCATTGTTTTGGGGGGTGTTTGTCAGGAAAATGATCATTTCTCTACATTGATTACAGACCATACAGCGGGTCAGTACTCAAGCATTTCTGCAGCTTTGCTTTGCTTTGAACTTTGAACCAATGAAGCAGTGCTTCTGTCTTCGATCTGCTGCTTCGTTGGTTCTTTGTTTTATTTCGCTTTATCTTAATTTTTCCCCGCTAAAACCCTAAAGAGCATATGTCTGTGAGTAATATTTACCTTTTTTATGTTAAACTAACCTGTTATGGTCTTCAGAAACAGTTGATAGATTGCTGTCTATAGCATTTTCAATGTTAAAGTTAGCATTAAGCTGAGCCATTATCAAGCCTCCCTCCCCAGAGCGCAAAGGATTCTGGGATACTCTAAAACCATCAATATAAAGTGAATCTGGATCCAGATCCAGATCACCTCCAAAATTGAATGGCGTCTTCCATGACCTAATATGTATCTGTGTTGAAACTTTCATCAAAATCTATGCAATTGTTTTGATGTAATCCCGCTAACAGGCAGGCAGACAGACAGACAAATTAATAAACAATGATTTTATTTTGTCCTTGGCGGACGTAATAACCTGTGCGGATTCTAAATGCTTTGACTATTTGCAGATAAGCCTATTAAAGGTTCTCTCTCACAGTATAATATTTCAAATTATATGTCAGTTTTTCTTTTTTTGTCCATACATGTACTAAAATATAGAAATGCTTGTTTTTTCAAGGATGCCCAAGGAGAGATGACCGATATAAAGCGATACAGATTGTGATATTACAGCAAGAAATTAAAACTACTTTAACCTCTGATGTTATGATTAACAGGCACAGGATCAATCAATCCGAGTACCAAATCAAATTTTGGACTCACCCTTAGATTTGACACCTGTATAGGTCTCCACTGGACTTCCACGACAGCTATGCACAACTTTCAATTTTGGTGCAAACAATTAAATTTATGATTAATACAGAAACCGACTTGGTTCACTAGACAGACACATACGTAACCTTCAGACGGACACTCCTCACCTTAACCCTTTAAAGTCTCAAACACAAAACTCATCCCAGCAATTTCTGTTTTAGATGTAACTTACCTTGATCATTCCTCACAGACACAGCAGCTGGACTGGGACCTGGGGTAACTTTTTTACTTCCATACACAGTTCAGCTTTCACTTTTGGAGAGGGGGTTCTTATTCATTCCAAATCCTACTAATCATAACTGGGAGGAAATTCAACGGGGCCTTCACAAGTATCATAGACATATTAAGATGATGGATTACTTTCATGGCCTACCCAATACACACCATTCTCGCTGGTGGACGGAAAGATACAAAGCCTTATTCGAGCTGATAGACAGCTCTTCATTTTTATCAACCCCCGGTGGATGTCTTAGACAACTTGTTGGGGGTTGAGTGATGAGCCATTAAGGAGCTTGTTCAAAACACAAATATCATTATAAAACCAGCTGATAAAGGTTCCAAAATTGTAATGATGGACAGACAACATTTATTGGAGGCTAACAGACAACTTTCCATCAGAACGTATTACAAGCTAAGGCCACATAGCATTCAGCCTCAGACACATGTTTGCAGAGTTAATAGTGCAAATTTTGCCAGGTTATGCCTGTTTACATTTTATTCATAGATAATTTAGATCATCGCCTCTCTTATCCAATAGCCAAAATTCAACAAGATCCACACACCTGAACCATCCCCTTTGAGGTTCATCCCACTCGGCTAATTGTTTCTGATTGCAATAGTTCCACCTACAATATATCCCAGCACATTGATCACGTCTTGGGTCCCCTCTCCAAAAACATCCTAGTTATCAATCAATCAATCAATCAACTTTTTTTTATATAGCGCCAAATCACAACAAACAGTTGCCCCAAGGCGCTCTATATTGTAAGGCAAGGCCATACAATAATTATGAAAAACCCCAACGGTCAAAACGACCCCCTATGAGCAAGCACTTGGCTACAGTGGGAAGGAAAAACTCCCTTTTAACAGGAAGAAACCTCCAGCAGAACCAGGCTCAGGGAGGGGCAGTCTTCTGCTGAGACTGGTTGGGGCTGAGGGAAAGAACCAGGAAAAAGACATGCTGTGGAGGGGGGCAGAGATCGATCACTAATGATTAAATGCAGAGTGATGCATACGGAGCAAAAAGAGAAAGAAACAGTGCATCATGGGAACCCCCCCACAGTCTACGTCTAAAGCAGCATAACCAAGGGATGGTCCAGGGTCACCTGATCCAGCCCTAACTATAAGCCTTAGCGAAAAGGAAAGTTTTAAGCCTAATCTTAAAAGTAGAGAGGGTATCTGTCTCCCTGATCTGAATTGGGAGCTGGTTCCACAGGAGAGGAGCCTGAAAGCTGAAGGCTCTGCCTCCCATTCTACTCTTACAAACCCTAGGAACTACAAGTAAGCCTGCAGTCTGAGAGCGAAGCGCTCTAATGGGGTAATATGGTACTACGAGGTCCCTAAGATAAGATGGGACCTGATTATTCAAAACCTTATAAGTAAGAAGAAGAATTTTAAATTCTATTCTAGAATTAACAGGAAGCCAATGAAGAGAGGCCAACACGGGTGAGATATGCTCTCTCCTGCTAGTCCCCGTCAGTACTCTAGCTGCAGCATTCTGAACCAACTGAAGGCTTTTTAGGGAACTTTTAGGACAACATGATAATAATGAATTACAATAGTCCAGCCTAGAGGAAATAATGCATGAATTAGTTTTTCAGCATCACTCTGAGACAAGACCTTTCTGATTTTAGAGATATTGCGTAAATGCAAAAAGGCAGTCCTACATATTTGTTTAATATGCGCTTTGAATGACATATCCTGATCAAAAATGACTCCAAGATTTCTCACAGTATTACTAGAGGTCAGGGAAATGCCATCCAGAGCAAAGATCTGGTTAGACACCATGTTTCTAAGATTTGTGGGGCCAAGTACAATAACTTCAGTTTTATCTGAGTTTAAAAGCAGGAAATTAGAGGTCATCCATGTCTTTATGTCTGTAAGACAATCCTGCAGTTTAGCTAATTGGTGTGTATCCTCTGGCTTCATGGATAGATAAAGCTGGGTATCATCTGCGTAACAATGAAAATTTAAGCAATACCGTCTAATAATACTGCCTAAGGGAAGCATGTATAAAGTGAATAAAATTGGTCCTAGCACAGAACCTTGTGGAACTCCATAATTAACTTTAGTCTGTGAAGAAGATTCCCCATTTACATGAACAAACTGTAATCTATTAGACAAATATGATTCAAACCACCGCAGCGCAGTGCCTTTAATACCTATGACATGCTCTAATCTCTGTAATAAAATTTTATGGTCAACAGTATCAAAAGCAGCACTGAGGTCCAACAGAACAAGCACAGAGATAAGTCCACTGTCCGAAGCCATAAGAAGATCATTTGTAACCTTCACTAATGCTGTTTCTGTACTATGATGACTTCTAAAACCTGACTGAAACTCTTCAAATAGACCATTCCTCTGCAGGTGATCAGTTAGCTGTTTTACAACTACCCTCTCAAGAATCTTTGAGAGAAAAGGAAGGTTGGAGATTGGCCTATAATTAGCTAAGATAGCTGGGTCAAGTGATGGCTTTTTAAGTAATGGTTTAATTACTGCCACCTTAAAAGCCTGTGGTACATAACCAACTAACAAGATAGATTGATCATATTTAAGATTGAAGCATTAAATAATGGTAGGACTTCCTTGAGCAGCCTGGCAGGAATGGGGTCTAATAAACATGTTGATGGTTTGGATGAAGTAACTAATGAAAATAACTCAGACAGAACAATCAGAGAGAAAGAGTCTAACCAAATACCGGCATCACTGAAAGCAGCCAAAGATAACGATACATCTTTGGGATGGTTATGAGTAATTTTTTTTTCTAATAGTCAAAATTTTGTTAGCAAAGAAAGTCATGAAGTCATTACTAGTTAAAGTTAATGGAATACTCAGCTCAATAGAGCTCTGACTCTTTGTCAGCCTGGCTACAGTGCTGAAAAGAAACCTGGGGTTGTTCTTATTTTCTTCAATTAGTGATGAGTAGAAAGATGTCCTAGCTTTACGGAGGGCTTTTTTATAGAGCAACAAACTCTTTTTCCAGGCTAAGTGAAGATCTTCTAAATTAGTGAGACGCCATTTCCTCTCCAACTTACGGGTTATCTGCTTTAAGCTACGAGTTTGTGAGTTATACCACGGAGTCAGACACTTCTGATTTAAAGCTCTCTTTTTCAGAGGAGCTACAGCATCCAAAGTTGTCTTCAATGAGGATGTAAAACTATTGACGAGATACTCTAACTCCCTTACAGAGTTTAGGTAGCTACTCTGCTCTGTGTTGGTATATGACATTAGAGAACATAAAGAAGGAATCATATCCTTAAACCTAGTTACAGCGCTTTCTGAAAGACTTCTAGTGTAATGAAACTTATTCCCCACTGCTGGGTAGTCCATCAGGGTAAATGTAAATGTTATTAAAAAATGATCAGACAGAAGGGAGTTTTCGGGGAATACTGTTAAGTCTTCTATTTCCATACCATAAGTCAGAACAAGATCTAAGATATGATTAAAGTGGTGGGTGGACTCATTTACTTTTTGAGCAAAGCCAATAGAGTCTAATAATAGATTAAATGCAGTGTTGAGGCTGTCATTCTCAGCATCTGTGTGGATGTTAAAATCGCCCACTATAATTATCTTATCTGAGCTAAGCACTAAGTCAGACAAAAGGTCTGAAAATTCACAGAGAAACTCACAGTAACGACCAGGTGGACGATAGATAACAAATAAAACTGGTTTTTGGGACTTCCAATTTGGATGGACAAGACTAAGAGACAAGCTTTCAAATGAATTAAAGCTCTGTCTGGGTTTTTGATTAATTAATAAGATGGAATGGAAGATTGCTGCTAATCCTCCGCCCCGGCCCGTGCCACGAGCACTCTGACAGTTAGTGTGACTCGGGGGTGTTGACTCATTTAAACTAACATATTCATCCTGCTGTAACCAGGTTTCTGTTAGGCAGAATAAATCAATACGTTGATCAATTATTATATCATTTACCAACAGGGACTTAGAAGAGAGAGACCTAATGTTTAATAGACCACATTTAACTGTTTTAGTCTGTGGTGCAATTGAAGGTGCTATATTATTTTTTCTTTTTGAATTTTTATGCTTAAATAGATTTTTGCTGGTTATTGGTGGTCTGGGAGCAGGCACCGTCTCTACGGGGATGGGTAATGAGGGGATGGCAGGGGGAGAGAAGCTGCAGAGAGGTGTATAAGACCACAGCTCTGCCTCCTGGTCCCAACGCTGGACAGTCACAGTTTGGAGGATCCAAGAAAATTGGCCAGATTTCTAGAAATGAGAGCTGAGTTATCTCTGTCCCCTCTCATGCACATATTTTTACTATATATATTGATAGCCTCTATATGAATATTAATACTACACATGGACTCCAAATAATCCAGTCACTCTTCAACAGATATCCGGATGACAACAGACCCTACAAGGAAATTCTCCATTTGCTGGAAATCTCCTTGATCAATAATTTGGGATCCATGGAGTTAGCTATGGGCCAGAGGTTTTCCCCTATCTTATGCCAGTCACATGACTGAGTGGGAGCAAGAGGCACTGGCCAAATGCCCATATAAATGACTTCTAAGTCTCGGTTATCTTGAACCACGTAACCTAATGTCAACCATCACCCCAGTCCTAAACTTAATAGGCCGGGAGCTGAGAGGGGTCACCATGAAGAATATGCAAATATGCAGCATAAACTAGGTTTTAATGAAAATCTATTGATTAATTTGCATTTGTCAGGTACACAAACTCCCCATAAGGTTTTTAAATCATTAAAATATTCCATCTACAAAGAAAGTTATTGCCAAAACTGGTGCATGGGCCAGTTACTATATTTAGCTGATGTCACCTTGAATTTGTGTAAATTAGGCATATTGCAAATGGTTTTTTTCCCCAAGAACATCAATTTTCCTAAAAAGTACATCTCAGTGAATATTTGGGGTGGTTGTTATTGTCCATTCGGCTGCTCCCATTTTTGTCCGGGGTCGCCACAGCGGATACAGCAGATCCGCATTCATATTTGGCACAGGTTTTACGCTGGATGCCCTTCCTGACGCAATTCCAGTGTAACCTGGAGAAACACACACAGCCGCTGGTGTTCCAAAGAGGTCTCCCATCCAAGTACTAACCACGCCCCACACTGCTTAGTTTCTGAGATCTGATGGGATCAGGCTGACACAGAGCAGATCAGCTCAGTGAATATTTTGGTACGCATGAAAAATTGTCCGGGGGGGGGCATGGTAACCCCTCTCAGCTTCCCTCAAGGTTGCGTGCTGAGCCCACTGCTCTTCACCCTCTACACCTCTAACTGTACTCCTATCTATGGCAGCGCATGCAGATGACATCATAGTGGCAAGCTGTATCACTGGAGGAGATGAGTCCACCTACCGGGATGAGGTGGAGTAGCTGACGGTGTGGCGTAGAGAAAAAAAACCTGATCCTGAACACATCTAAATCCAAGGAGCTAATCATAGACTTCAAGAGAAACAAAACAGACATTCAGCCCATTATCATTGGGGAGACCTGTGTGGAAAAGGTCAGGGACCTCCATTTCCTGGGAGTCCACATAAAGGAGAAACTGACCTGGGACAGGAAGACCACACACTTGGTAAAGAAGGCACAGCAAAGACTCCAAGTTCTGAGAATACTCAGGAAAAATAACATAAACCAGAGATTGCTTACCGCTCTATCATGGAGAGCATCCTCACATGCTGCCTCTGTATGTGGTTTACCAGCTGCATGGCGGCAAACAGGAAAGAGTTCCAGAGGGTTACCAAAATGGTAGAAATGGTCACTGGGTGCCCTCTACCCACACTGGAGGACCTTCATGTCTCTTACCGTCTCAGGACAACCAACACCATCCTAAAGGACTCATCCCACCCTGTACACTCTCTGTTTGAGCTACTGCCATCAGACAGACGGTACAGGACCATTAAAACAAGAACAAATAGATTGAAAAAATAGTTTCTACTCAACTGCTGTTAGAGCTTTGAATGCCACTACAACCAAATAGCCAGGTCACATGACACACTTGAAATGAGTGCAATATTTGTTTATGTGCAATATCCACACACACACACACACACACACACACACACACACACACACACACACACACACACACACACACACACACACACACACACACACACACACACACACACACACACACACACACTCATCTTCACATACTTAATCCAATTAAGGCTCGTGGGGAGCTGGAGCCTATCCCAGCAGTCATAAAGCGGGTGGTGGGTTACACCCTGGACAGGACGCCAGTCTGTCACAGTGCAATATCCACTGTTACTGAAATATTCACAGTTTTGTACATACTTTTCTCTTTTTTATATGCAATCGCTTTTTTGCTAGTATTTTCTTATATATATATATATATATATATATATATATATATATATATATATATATATATATATATATATATATATATATATATATTTTTTTTTTTTTTTTTTTTTTTTTTTTTTTTTGCGCTCTCGACATACCTCTTTTATTTTAAATTTTATGTTTTTTCTTTTCTTCCCCAGATATTACAAGTCTGCGTGTAGTTCACTCAAGTTCATATTTACACTGAAAGACTTGCACCTGACCTTTAGCTGCACTGGTTACAATGACAAATATCTGTATCTTGGTCTATAACCTTCACCTCAATCCTAACCCAAACCCCTACTCGACTAATCCCATCCCTCGTCCCCTGGGAAGGTGGAGCAGCTCTTATTTCAGTCCACACATTCCCCAGAAGAGGGCGACCCCTGCTGGAGACTTTGGTGTGCTTCTAATTTCAGCATGCATAACTACGGCATCGTGTGAGGTTTTAAATATACCTTTAACCTTCTTTTATATGTCATTTTCTTCATGTTGCACTTTTAATAGCACTTATTGCACTTTTGGAAAGTGCTCTTGGCCCAGGAAGCCCCATGAGATCCTGTTACTAACTATGGCACTTTGTAGTTTTTTAAAAACCTTTTCTTCAGTCGCCATGTGGGGGCGCCCTCCACTTTTGAATTGACACCAAAAGATTGTGTTACGGACATATGCATATAGGTGTGTGTGTGTGTGTGTGTGTGTGTGTGTGTGTGTGTGTGTGTGTGTGTGTGTGTGTGTGTGTGTGTGTGTGTGTGTGTGTGTGTGTGTGTGTGTGTGTACACAAATATGCATATGTATATGACTATGTATGTATGTATGTATGCATATATACCAGAGGTGGGACAAAGTCACCATCAAGTCACTCTCAAGTCATGAATCTGCAAGTCCCAAGTCAAATCTCAAGTCATAATGACCACCAACTGTTTGCAAGCTGACTTGGGACTTGCAGATTCATGACTTGAGAGTGACTTGATGGTGACTTTGTCCCACCTCTGGTATATGTGCACGTGTGCTATATTGTAGGTCATAAATTTAGCAGGCTTTAAGGTGGTCTGGAGGCCCTGCTCCAAAGAAACATCAATTTGACACTCTTGGAATTCATTGTTACATACAGTATTTTTAATTTGAGCAGCAGGATTCACATTCTCAAATGTGACACCGGTAGGAGGGAAAAACATACCAATCACAATAAACGAGTCCTTTCCAGGTGTGGGCATGTTGGAGCAAACAGAAACTTCAGGCTCGAAGCTGGAATTCACTCAGATTGTGCCTGCAGTGTGTCAGCATCCAAAGTCAAAGAAAAATACCTGATTGTAGCACAAAATTACAAATGTTCTACAACTGACAATTAATTAACAAGTTCCCTCATCAAACTGTAAAATTCAGCTGTGACATAAGTGGAAAATCTGATCAGTCACTCGATCGGGACAATGCAAAAGTGAAAGCTGCACAGTGCCAATGTGAGAGCAATGAGGCAAAAAAAGGGGGGGGGGGGGCTTTGATGTGAGGCCCTGCAGTAGAATTTCTCCTGCATCTACAACAAAAAATGTTTCTCAAATGCATCACATCTGCACCACTACATATCTTATCGAAAGTTGCACAGGAAGCATCGTGGTTATAATAGTTTCGAAAAGCTGTAGCTGGACGCCAGCAGTGGTAGTTTGCAGGCGAGCTCTGTAGAACGGGAACAGAAACGGGCAAAATTTTGTTACTGTGCACAACCTGCAAGACGCCCCTAGCAGCTTGGATGGGTCATATCGTCCCACTCTTGCTCACAAATACCAACATACATTTCCCTTCCACAGCACATCACAACAAGTTTGAAGATAAACATTCAACTGTGATTCTGGTGATTTTTTTTAAATAAACCAAATCTGCATATGTACTTAAAAAATGTCTTCAAGTGAAAAATGTTTCAGTAGTTTGCAGAATTCTGCTAAACAATTAAGAAATAGATGGTCAATAAAGCATGACCAGCTCTGGAGGAAATTATTGCATGATGACTTTTTTTAAAAAAAGTATTCTTAAAACAAAGATAAGAAAAGATAAACTTTATTTATCCTGAAGGAAATTCTTTCACCAGAGTACAGAAACAGTATTTTTTTTTTTTTTTTACAATAACTATAACGAATTTACTCTGAATAGCTGTTCATTATGTATTCATCCTGCAGAAGGGGGAGGAGTTATACAGTCTGATTGACACAAGTACAACCCCAATTCCAGTGAAGTTGGGACGTTGTGTAAAATGTATATTAAAAACAGAATACTACAATGATTTGAAAAACCTCTTCAACCTATATTCAATTGAATACACCACAAAGACAAGATGGGGCAACAAAAGACTGGGAAAGTTGATGAATGCTCAAAGAACACCTAATTGGACACACATGAGTGTCATGATTGGGTATAAAAGGACCATCCCCAAAAGGCTCAGCTGTTAACCAAAGATGGTGCGAGGATCACCACTTTGTGAACAAGTGCATGAAAAAATAGTCCAACAGTTTAACAACAATGATTCTCAATGTTCAATTGCAAGGAATTTAGGGATTCCATCATCTACAGTCCATAATATAATCAGAAGATTCAGAGAATCTGGAGAACTTTCAACACGTAAGCAGTAAGGCCAAAAACCAACATTGAATGCCCCTGACCTTCAATCCGTCAGGCACCACTGCATTAAAAAAACGACATGATTGTGTAAAGGATCTTGTCGCGTGGGCTCAGGAACACTTCAGAAAACCATTGTCAGTTAACACAGTTCGTCGCTACATCTACAAATGCAAGTTGAAACTCTACCATGCAAAGAGAAAGCCATACATCAACAACATCCAGAAATGCCACCACCTTCTCTGGGCCCGAGCTCATTTGAAATGGACAGACACAAAGTGGAAAAGTGTGCTGTGGTCTGATGAGTCCACATTTCCAATTGTTTTTGGAAATCATGGATGTTGTGTCCTCTGGACAAAAGAGGAAAGAGACCATCCAGATTGTTACCAGCACAAAGTTCAAAAGCCAGCATCTGTGAGGGTATGGGGGTGTGTTAGTGCCCATGGCATGGGTAACTTACACATCTGTGATGGCACCATCAATGCTGAAAGGTACATCCAGGTTTTGGAGCAACACATGCTGCCATCCAAGCAATGTCTTTTTCAGGGACATCCCTGCTTATTGGCTTTGTAGTAAAAGAATGTGGTTACTAGACTGAGCTGCCTGCAGTCCAGACCTGTCGCCCATTGAAAATGTGTGGCGCGTTATGAAGCGCAAAATATGACAACAGAGACCCCGGACTGTTGAACAACTGGTCGAACATCAAGCAAGAATGGGAAATAATTCCACCTACAAAGCTTCAACAATTAGTGTCCTCAGTTCCCAAACACTTATTGAGTGTTGTTAGAAGGAAAAGTGATGTAACACAGTGGTAAACATACCACTGTCCCAGCTTTATTGAAACATGCTGCAGGCATCCATTTCAAAATGAGCAAATATTTGCACAAAAACAAAAAAGTTTATCAGTTTGAACATTAAATATCTTGTCTTTGTGGTGTATTCAATTGAATATAGGTTGAAGAGGATTTGCAAATCATTGTATTCTGTTTTTATTTACATTTTACACAATGTCCCAAATTGGAATTGGGGTTGTAGGAAAGAACATCAGTGATGTTCTGTGGTGCACGTTGGTGGTCTCAGTCCATGTCTGAAGGTGCTCTGACAGAACGTCAGTGTGGCATACAGAGGGTGGGGGGTGTTGTCCAGGATGTTCAGCAGCTTCCTCTCTAACACCTTCACCAAGTAAGTGTTCTTAAAAACAAAAATATGGGAGACACTGATGTGATGCAATAAAAAAAAAACTGACTGCTGCTTCAAATACTAAGGAGCTACTGGTGGCCACACCTACTTTCTAAAGTGACTTACAAAGTAAATACTGGGTTGTTTCCACAAAGAGAGGTTCTGTGACACATGTCACATACAACAGAAATGAGCAGGTTCGGGGCTAACATTTGCTTCAGGTGGAATAGGTTTTACTTGAAACATGAGAGAATTATGATGTGGTGACATTATTTAACATGAAACTCCAATCATATTTGTGACAGACAGATTTAATACAATTTTCCACACTGTGACCCCTTTAAAGCTTCAGCTAAAACTGATAGACTTGTAAATTACACCCTCAAATAACACGGGGCTCATTCGTTCCTTCCGTTAGTATTTCAATGTGAATTGGTTGCTAACTGCTGTGTTCATCAGACGGCCTGCTCTTGTCCCAGGATACTTCTTGGGGGGGGGGGATTGTCCACCATTGTCAAGGCTACATCCCAACTTGCTCGTCTCTCTCTCCAGACTTCTTTCCAATACACAGCTGAAGCCCTGGGGCACTTTGAAACCTGGCTGGCTGGGCTGGGCGGGGGGGGGGGTGTATATATCAGTGAATCCAGATCATAGCAGCCCTGAAACTGTTGGTCCTTTATTTTAGTGTCGTTGACACAAAGAAGCGAATGAAAGGACACACAAACTCAACATAAAACCCACCACAAAACTGAAATTTTCCTCTTAAAATCCTGTTCTCTGGCTGATCTGGGATCAGCTCAGCAAGTTCATGCCACCTACAACACAAAATATATTTTTCCTGATAATTCTGTTGCTTCTGGTAATTAAAAAATGAATAATTTCCTTGTTAAACAACTCCGTCCAGGAACCAGAATCTAGTGGCACTGAGACGACAGCCCCAACATTCAGCCACAGTGAAGTAAAATAGTGTCACCAAAAGCTGTAGTTTTTATATTATTCTGCCTGAAGGTTTTCCCAAATTGTATCGTGTAAAATGGGACAAGTGAATGGTTTAATGGATGGACGAATAAATGTCCATCCCTTCCAAATTCACAATAACTCAAAAGCAAGAAATGCTATCATTTTATACGTCTCCAAATTATATCAGCATATAATGAGGATAACCTGATTAAAATTTGGTTATAACCTTGATGTTTCAAATCAATATAAAATTTGAAATTTACTAACATATAATGCATGATATTACAAATGATTCTTGGTTACTATTACATAATGAGCCCCCCAATCCAACAATAAATATCCGTGGAGCTGCCACTGTTCCCAGAAATTAAAAATGTTTATACCACATATTTTAAATTATCTATTAATAAAACATAAACAGGCATAACCTGGCAAAATTTGCACTATTCACTCTGCAAACAGGTTTGGCGGATCTAGGTGCTGAATGCCCATCTAGTTTGTTTCAAGATTCTTGGTTATATTAGGTGCATGAAACGTGGAGAAAGTGTTGATTCGAGCACAAAACATTACATTTTTGGGGCACATCCAGAAAGAATGTGATGAAATATGACAGCATGAGTTCTGCTTTAACAGACGTTTGGCTTTTCATGTGTTTCCAACAAAGGCCTACACAACAGGTCTCACCTGCACCCTCAGCCTACTCTGACCACACCTACACCTTCTGAAGTGGCCAATCACGTTCAAGGCTCAGACACACTGATGTGAACCTGAAAGTCTGCAAATTTCTCAGTAAAGTTTCCGGGAGAGGATAGGACATGCAAAATCTCACTGGTAAGTTTTCAAACTTTGTACATTTTGTTTATAATTGTGAGATGTAAAAGAAATAAGAAATGCTTTGCATGCTCTTGATCAGCAGGACTGCCCCCCCCCCACACACACAGACACATATAATGCTTTCTGTTTTTTTCTGTTTTATTTCTAATTTGTAGCATGGATTACTGTCACAGAAATGAGAATTGCTGTACTGATCAGCACATTCTCATAGAACAGAAAATGATTGATATATTAAAAGCCAAGTGACCTCTGTGTGTGTGTGTGTGTGTGTGTGTGTGTGTGTGTGTGTGTGTGTGTGTGTGTGTGTGTGTGTGTGTGTGTGTGTGTGTGTAACTTCAGTCACGGACAAACTGGGGAGATGTATTTTGGGTCAATGATGAATGCCACAAAATAAGAAAGTTGATGGGACTAATAAGGCCTCATGAATGGGGAAATAAATGACAGCTGTATAGACCAATTTATTTTTTGCTGGACACACCCCACATATGCAAATGTGAGTCACCCAAGTGCAATATTTTCCTACCATTGTCATGTCTTTCACTGACATGGCTGTATATATATTTTATTTTATTCCACTGACATGGTTTATATATTTACATATTTCTCATTTTATTCTAACAGTTTCTACCCAACTGCTGTTAGAGCTTTGAAAGCCACTGGACCCTAATGGATCATAGTGAAGTCACCCCATAACACAAGATTTCAATTCTGAAATGTTCATGTAATAAATTATTTATACACACCAGTGGTAAAAAAAAAAAAAAAAAAAACACTGTTCCTTTGGGACAGTGGACAAATAATTTCCTTTGGGATAATAAAGTTCATCTTATTCTTATTACTCAAGTTTTGCAAAGGTAGGGGAATGTAATTGTCAGGTAAAAAAAGCCCATTGATGGGAGAAGCAGGGAGCACTGCCCAGTTCTATACATTACATTGGCAGGTTCCTAACTTTAAACTAGTCATTCTTGAGTGCAATATATTTAATTATTTTATACTGCTTTTAACTTTAGCTCAATTTGCACTGATTTCTCTCTATTTTTTTTTATAGGTATTTATAACTTGTTCCAGTTTTTGCTGTGTACGTCGGTAGCCAAGCAACAACATTTCATTGCCAGACTCTCCGTTGTGTTTTTGTGCAATGACAATAAAGAAAGTCTAAGTCTAAGAAAATAAGCATGGATAGCTGGAGTGGGGTGACGTCACCTGGGGCAAGTTTGCAGTGGAGTGACTTCACACGTAGCCAAATAGCTGTATCACATACCACACTTGAAATGTGTACACTATTTGTTTATGTGCAATATCTACTGCGGGGCAGCACGGTGGATTAGTGGTTAGCACTGTTGCCTCACAGCGAGAAGGTCGTGGGTTCAATTCCCATGGCCTTTCTGTGTGGAGTTTGCATGTTCTCCCCGTGTGGACGTGGGTTTCCTCCGCGTGCTCCGGTTTCCTCCCACATCCAAAGACATGTCCATAGGTGTGTGTGTGTGTGTGTGTGTCTGTGCTTGTTTGTTTGTTTGTGGCCCTGTGACAGACTGGCGTCCTATCCTGGGTGTACCCCGTCTTGCGCTCTATGACTGCTGGGATAGGCTCCAGCCCCCCGCGACCCTTAACTCATTAAGTGCGAGCCATTTTCAAAGTTCAGAACATCCCAATGCCAGGATTTCTTCAGCATTTGAGTGTTTTTTCAAGACCCATAGAAAATTTGTCCATGTCAACAACAAACATACCACAAGAAAAGAAAAGAGAAGAAAAGAAAGTGGCTCGATGACGCGTCATTGGCGCGGGGCGTTGCTCTTGGAAAAGATGCATTTTAGAGTCAATGGCATCGAGTGAGTTAATTGGACTAAGCGGTAGAAGATGAATGAATGAATATCCACTGCCTCTGAAATATCCACAGTTTTGTACATACTTTTCTCTTTGCTTATATGTAATGTCTTTTTTTGCTACTAAGTTCTTATTGGTTTTTTTATTGCACTCTGGGCTATACCTTTTTTCACTCGGTTAAATTTTATGTTGATTGTTCTTTTCTTCCCCAGACCTCTCAGGTCTGCGCGTGATTAACTCAGGTTTATATTTGCACTGAAAGGCTTGAACCTTACCTTTTGTTGTACCTGTTACAATGGCAATAAAGTATCTGTATCGATACAGTCATTTTAATGCAAATCTTTACATGAATGCATATTTCTCACAGAAAAGAAAACTCTCCTCTATTCATGCTGTTGCACGGCTGTGGGAGACGCTCTGTCTGCACTCTTAATGGCCCTAATGACTTCCTAAAGACATTCTTTTGTCTATCCTCAAGTGTTATGAACAGTAAATCAAAGGAAATATCTCATCCATGCCAGTTGTAAAACATGACATCAACTAAAGCCCCTTCACATTGGCATATTCATAGAACTGCTCATCTCAGCGTATAGTTTACGCTGAGTTGAGCAGCTCTCTGCCCCACTTTTAGCAGCTCTACGTCGCATTTTTGCTCCCTGCATGGCAGTATGTTGAGGGCTATGCGCGTAGGACGCAAGAAATTAAATGTTAATCTTCTTCGGCGTAGAGTGCTGGACCCAGATTGAAGCAGGTCTGCACAGCACAACGTACTGCAAGTCTGTGCAACACTGCGCTTCTGTACACAACCAAAAACTGAGTGCGTGAATCCAGAGTGAATCAGCTGAAAAACATGACCACACAGCCCACATCACCTGTGTGTGATCAGAACAGGGAATCGAACCTCGACTCAGAAATCCAGAACCACAACAGAAACAGCAGGTCGGTAGCTCACTCTCTCTCACGCATGCGCTCTCCCTCACTCTCACTCGGTCTCTCCTCCCTCTCTCTCTCTGTGTCTGATTGAACCTGTGACTTTAAAATAAAAGCACACTCACTGCATGTTGGTGCGCTCATCAAACGCCCTGATCGATCAGATCTGATCAAACCTGAAAAGAGCTGTGACTCTTTAAAATAAAAGCGCACTCGCTGCATGGTCGGTGCAGCTCACCAAACGCACTGATCGATCAGTCTGATCAAACCTGAAAAGAGCTGTGACTCTTTAAAATAAAAGCGCACTCGCTGCATGTCGGTGCGCTCACCAAACGCGCTGATCGATCAGGTCTGATCAAACCTGAAAAGAGCCGTGACTCTTTAAAATAAAAGCGCACTCGCTGCATGTCGGTTGCGCTCATCAAACGCGCTGATCGATCAGGGTCTGATCAACCTGAAAAGAGCCGTGACTCTTAAAATAAAAGCGCACGCTCGCTGCATGTCGGTGCGCTCATCAAACGCGCTGATCGATCAGGTCTGATCAAACCTGAAAAGAGCCGTGACTTGTTAAAATAAAAGCGCACTCGCGGCATGTCGGTGCGCTCACACCAAACGCGCTGATCGATCAGGTCTGATCAAACCTGAAAAGAGCCGTGACTCTTTAAAATAAAGCACACTCGCTGCATGTCGGTGCGCTCATCAACGCGCTGATCGATCAGGTCTGATCAAACCTGAAAAGTAGAGAAGCTTGAATCTTCGACTGGACTGGGTTGCTTGACGCGAGGACGTTTTCGCTTCAAATCGCAGAAGCTTCCTCAGCTAAAATGGTCTTGCTCTGGAAGTCCTGGCTTCTGTCTGACTCTTGTAGAGAAGAATAAAACAGAAGCCAACAAAAGCTGGAGTTTTAAACCTAACCAGACCCCTCCTACTGAGAGGCAGACTGCTATAGGCTAGTGACTAAACAATAGCTCTAATTAGCAACTATTGTGCTGTAGTTAGCACACCTAATGGCAGGACAGCTGTCCCTCTAACGATGGGATGGATGCCTTTGTGATGGCTCCCTTGATGACGTGAATGACTCATTACCATGAACAAAAGACTTTGACCTGAGTACCCCATTGTAAACAGGGGATAAAGTGTGTCTCAGACCCCCCTCCCCGGTTAAGGCTGGGTTTCAGACGTTTCACAAAGAATGCCTCCTTGACCCCTCTCTCAAACCATTTCTTCTCTCTGGCTAATATTTTAACTTCCTTGTCCTCAAACGTGTGGTTAGTGTCTTTAAGGTGGAGGTGAACCACAGACTGAGGTCCACTGGCGCCCTCTCTGCGGTGCTGGTATAGCCTTTTGTGTAAAGGTTGCTTCGTTTCACCTATGTACTGTTCGTTACAGTTTTCCTGACATATGATAGAATACACTACATTGCTCTGTTTGTAACTAGGGATCATGTCCTTAGGGTGAACTAATTTCTGTCTCAAGGTGTTAACCGGTTTAAAGTAAACTGGGATTTGTGCTGTCTGAAGATCCTCTGTAGTTTTTCCCCTACTCCTGCTAAATAAGGGAGAGACACTCCTCTTCTTCTTCTCCGTCTCCTGTCTATCTGGTCTCTTTGTTCTCTGGGACTTCTGCACTTTGTCCAGGGACCATCGTGGGTACCCACATACTGTGAGGGGCTTTCCGGACACGTTGTTGTTCTTTAGCCCTTCCCTCTGCAGTTGTGGGCACCTATAGGGCTCTGTGTTGAAGCGTCCTGATCACCCCGAGCTTGTGTTCAAGGGGGGTGGTTTGAGCCGAAGAGCAGATATTGGTCAGTGTGAGTTGGTTTTCTGTAAACCCCTGTCTGGAGCTGCCTGTTCTCTCAACAGAGATACACCCACCTTAAAGATACACCCAGACAAATTAGTGACAACAGGGAAAATTGGGTAAAGAATCTCTCCAACAGGGTTCTTACACAGACAGAAAAGGATGTGCTCGCTAAAGGACTAAATTTCTCAGTGACCCCTAAACATATTCTGACAGTAGATTACATCACTGCAGTAGAGTCACCCATTAAACATAACAGTTTGTCAGAGTCAGAAGCTGGGGACCTCTGACTAAGAGTCACAGCAGTGCTGAACAGTGCTAAGCCTCCTCCGTCCAACATCACAGGAGAAGAACGGAAAGCTTTGTCAGCACTGCAAAAGGACCAAAGCATCCTTATCCTGCCAGCGGATAAAGGCAGATGGATGGTGGTCCTGAACACATCGGATTATGAGGCCAAGATCAACAACTTGCTCAGTGACTCCAACACATACGAACGTCTGAAGAGAGACCCCACGAACGGCTATAAGAAGAAAATCATTAGCTACCTCCAAAAGCTGGAGAAAGAGGGACTCATCGACAGGCAGACATACTACAGACTGTACCCTGGGGACGCCACTCCGTGCATCTATGGACTGCCCAAAATCCACAAACAGGACGTGCCACTCAGGCCTATTGTATGTAGCACAGATTCCATCACGTACAATTTGGCCAAGTACCTCAAGTGGATTTGGCTCCTCTAGTGGGTAACTCAGACCACCATGTGGAGAACACACAAGATTTTGTGAACAAGATCAAGGACCTACAGCTGGAGGCAGATGAAACTATGGTGTCATTTGATGTGACATCGTTGTTCACCTGCATCCCCACTGCTGAGGCCGTCTCAGCTGTGAGGCAGAGACTGCTGGAGGATGTGTCCTCTACTTGAAAGGACCAAACTCACACCAGACCACATCTGCCAACTCTTGGAGATCTGTCTCAACACCACGTATTTACATGGGTCAAAATCAAGCAACAGCAAGTTGAGGACTTTACAGAACACATCAACTCGGTGGACGCCAATATCAAGTTCACACGTGAGGATGCCAGAAACAACCATTAGCCTTCCTGGACTGTGATGTTACGATTGGAGAGAACAGGCAGCTCCAGACAGGGGTTTACAGAAAACCAACTCACACTGAGAGCCATCAGAAAGGCATCCATCCCATCATTAGAGGGACAGCTGTCCTGCCATTAGGTGTGCTAGCTACAGCACAATAGTTGCTAATTAGAGCTATTGTTTAGTCACTAGCCTATAGCAGTCTGCCTCTCAGTAGGAGGGGTCTGGTTAGGTTTAAACTCCCAGCTTTTGTTGGCTTCTGTTTTATTCTTCTCTAGAAGACTCAGACAGAAGTCAGACTTCCAGAGCAAGAATTTTAGCTGAGGAAGCTTCTGCGATTTGAAGCGAAACGTCCTCGCGTCAAGCAACCCAGTCCAGTCGAAGATTCAAGCTTCTCTACTATGGAAACCACCTGGACAACTGAGAGCCTACACAGAAACAAACCTGAAAAGAGTCGTGACTCTTTAAAATAAACGTGCACTCGCTGCATGCCAGTGCGCTCATCAAACGCCCTGATCGATCAGGTCTGATCAAATCAGTGGACCTGATCGGAGCAACCGGAGGTTTAAAAGTTTAACGAGTCACAGCGTTTTGTTCAGGGCAGCCTTTAACCACAGCCAGACTCAGCAGCATCTGGACACAATGAAAGTGATCCACCAAGACAAAAAATAAATAAATAAATAAATAATGTTAAATGACACTGTTTTTTTCTTGAATTTCCCTCTGGGATCAATAAAGTATCTATCTATCCATCTATCTATCATCTATCTGTTTTTGAGCTGCACCACACCTGTAGTAGAGAACAGAGTGCACTTCCACAGAAGCAGAAAATAGCACTGAATTGGTTTAATAGCGGCAAGGTACACGCGACTGTGTGCACACATTAAAAGCGAACACACGCAGCTGCAAGTATGAAACGAAGACTGAAAAAGGCTGAATACACGCGCATTTCGGGCATATTTAAATGAAACACAACGCTGCCATACGCAGCTCTACGAATACGCCAATGTGAAAGGGGCATAAGTGTGCCAAATAATGAATCCAGTTATCACAAAAATTAATTACTGCACTTTCAGTTAAAATCGTTATCGAAACTTTTACATAATTTATTACCGCATCCCTTGCAAAATGTCAGCTACCTATTTTATAAACCTACCCAAATATAACAACTAAAATAGATCTTGTCATTTGAAATTCTATTCATTTATAAAAATGGAAAGGGGACTTACATTTTGGTGCAATCATTGGCGCTTGATGTCAACAGTCCACACGAACTTTAATAATAGTCCAAAAATAATTCTGGCATGTCATCTGTGACTTCATGTACTTTAAAAGAAGACTGTTTACTTCTTCACTCCAGCGAAAAATCATGTCAGAAATTAGTCCAGCTTTTCATCCTAACAGCTCTTCATGCCTCCAGACGGGTGCTGTTCATAAGGTCCACAAGTCAAAAAGTCCACAACCAAATCGTCCAAAAACCAAAACATCCACAGATATTTGCCAAAACTCCACAGTTTACTGTAATAGAATATAATAAATATATTATATTATTATTGTATGTATTTGTTAAATTATTTATTACCTTATCACATAAGGCATGTAGAAATTATAGAATTTTGAGAAAATAGTGACTTGTGGAAATACATTAAATAAAACAGACAACCATTATTTTCAGTCAAAATTCCTTTATTTGTGCTTTCAAGCGTCACAGAACAGCAATATATATACACACCAATCATACAGGACTTAACAATTTTATTAAGTTAATGTCTCAATTACAATGTATCTGACAAGATAATTTAGTCACAGTAATTTTAACAGATCTCATGTGGACGTTTTGGTGTATTTGTGGGCATTTTGACATTTGGACATTTTGGCTGTGGACTTTTTGGCTTGTGGATATGATGACTAGAAAGCCCTCCAGACAGCTTACAGCATAGTGGATTTGTTTTGTGTGTGTACGAGGTCTATTAGAAAAGTATCCAACCTTATTATTTTTTTCAAAAACCATATGGATTTGAATCACATGTGATTACATCAGACATGCTTGAACCCTCGTGGGCATGCAAGAGTTTTTTCACGCCTGTCAGTTACGTCATTCGCCTGTGGGCAGTCTTTGAGTGAGGAGTCGCCCACCCTCTCGTCGATTTTTCATTGTTTAGGAATGGCTCAGAGACTGCTGCTTTGTTTGATCAAAATTTTTTCAAAACTGTAAGGCACAACTGAGTGGACACCATTCGCTAAATTCAGCTGGTTTTCGTTAAAAATTTTAACGGCTGATGAGAGATTTTGGTCTGGTAGTGTCGCTTTAAGGACAGCCCACGGCGCCTGACGGCGATCTGCGCTTCGAGGTGGCAGCGTCTCGCCGTTTCAAGTTGAAAACTTCCACATTTCAGGCTCTGTTGACCCAGGAAGTCATCAGAGAACAGAGAACTTTCAGAAGAAGTTGGCATGAGGAGTTTATTCGGACATTCCATTGTTAACGGACATTTTGTAATGAAAGAACATGCGGGCAGAGTCGCATGTCGGGCTGGACCCGACCGCGGGGGGTTGCAACAGGAAAAACACCTCCGTTGGAAACCTTAATGGGCAAGTTGGAACATGCCCAAGCTGTTAAACAATTTCTCAGTTACTCACTTGTTGAAAGCCATCAAAAGCCGCCTGAATTTTACAAATGGTTTTCAACACGGAGGTGTTTTTCTTGTCGCGGCGCACACAGATTTGCCGAGTTGTCACGGAAACGACTCAGTGAATTTGCGCGCACGTCTTTCATTAAAAAATGTCCTTAAACAGTGGAATGTCCGCATAAACTCCTCATGCCGACTTCTTCTGAAAGTTCTCTGTTCTCTCACGACGTCCTGGGTGAATTAAGCCTTAAATTAGGATGTTTTCAGGTCGAAACAGGCCGACGACGGCACCTGGAAGCGCTGCAGGACGTCCCGCTCCGTGGGAAGTCCTTACACCGACAGAAACACCCCATAATCTCTCATCAGCCGTTAAACTTTTCACAGAAAACCAGCTTAATTTCTCAAATAGTGTCCACTCGGATAATCCTCACAGGTCCAGAAAACATTTTGATAAAGCAACGCGCTCCATCTCGAGCAGCGTGTGAAACAAAGGAATTCAGCCGAGAGGGCGGGACCACATCTCACTCAAGGCCTGCCCACAGGGAAATGACGTCACCGACACGCGTGAAAAAACTCACGCATGCGCACGAGGGTTCAAGCATGATTGGTGTAATCGCACGTCATTCAAATCCATATAGTTAAAAAAATAATAAAAGGGCCGGTTTATTATCTAATAGACCTCGTATGTGTGTGTTTGTGTGTGTTAGAAGAATTAGCACAGTCAATTAGCTTGTTCAAATTATTGTCCATCAGCAAAATAAACTCTGCCATGTTTAGCTAAATGCCACCCCCACTAGTGTGCATGGGGGGGTTTGCAGCGTGCAGTGGTACAAAACGTATGGAACCAAATTTGCACGGTAAATGGAACCATATATGCACACTAAATGCAATGCAACACAAATGGGACGAATAATCCATGTCACGTGACTTACAAAGCACCAATCAAATGACAAGGATCCACTTAGCCGTGAATATATACAACCATGCCAATGAAAGACATGACAATGTTAGGTATAAATATTGCACTTGGTTGGATCATTCTGTGGATTTGGAACCTGTGGGGGTCACACCTGTGCATTCAAGATTATGATTACCCACGGGTAAAAACTGTCTTTGAGGTGATTTATTAATCTTTTGCCAGAGGGTAAGAGGCAGAAGAGACCCTGGCCCACGTGCTCTGCTGAGGCCACAGGAGGTGGCAATGTCTTCCAGGGCAGGAGCAGTCGATGATGTTTTGAGCTGGATGTTTAATCATTCGCTGCACTCCAGCTGTGCAGCTTGCAAACCACACCGTGATGCAGCATGACAGGATGCTTTCTACTGTGGTTCAGTAGAAGGTTCTCCGCAGGCCGGCCTCCAGGTGGAACTTCCTCAGCAGTCTTAAAAAGTGCAGCCGCTGCTGGGCTTTTTTGACCATGGTTGTGGACCATGTTAGGCCGTCAAAAAGGTGCAGCACCCCTTCCCCCCAGGAACCTGAAGGGGAGCACCCTCTCCACGCAGGAGCCACTGATCTGCAGTGGGGTGCTGTTTCCTCCCTCCATCCTGAAGTCTATGACCATCTCCTTGGTTTTGATGATGTTCAGCATGAGGTTGTTTGTAGAACACTATGCCTTGAGACTCTGGACCTCCCCCCGTATACGGTTTCATCTCCTCCTGTGATCAGGCCCATTACTGTTGTGTCGTCAGAAATTTTCTCAACGATGTTTGACTGGTGGGAGAGGACGTGGTGATATGTATGTATATAGGACATACAGGAAGGGGCTCAACACAGCCCTGGGGGGCTCCTGTGCTGAGTGTCAGGGTAGAAGAACTGAGGTGTCCCACCTTTACTGTTTGTGGACACTCGGTCACAAAGTACCTTATCCAGTCACAGGTAAAGGGGTGGAAGGTCCATGTCAGTCAACTTTTTGACTAACAGGTCCAGCAGGATGGTATTAAACGTCAAGCTGTAATGCACAAAAAGCATCCTGAGTAGGTCACAGGTTTCTCCGGTGGCTCAGGGTGGTGTGCAGGCAGTTGAGCAAACCGGTGTGGGTCAAATGGAAGGAGGTATGACTTGAGGTAGTGGAAAGACCAGACGCTCAAAGCACTTCATAACTCCAGAGGTTAGTGCCGGCCCCTGAAGTCGTTAAAACAGATCATCTTCTTGGGGACGGGAATAATGGTGGCAGCTTTAAGGCAGGCTGGAAGAGCAGCCAGTTCCAGGGAGGTCCTAAAGAGCATATGTCTGTGAGTAATTTACCTTTTTTATGTTAAACTAACCTGTTATGGTCTTCAGAAACAGTTGATAGATTGCTGTCTATAGCATTTTCAATGTTAAAGTTAGCATTAAGCTGAGCCATTATCAAGCCTCCCTCCCCAGAGCGCAAAGGATTCTGGGATACTCTAAAACCATCAATATAAAGTGAATCTGGATCCAGATCCACACCTCCAAAATTGAATGGCGTCTTCCATGACCTAATATGTATCTTGTTGAAACTTTCATCAAAATCTATGCAATTGTTTTGATGTAATCCCGCTAACAGGCAGGCAGACAGACAGACAAATTAATAAACAATGATTTTATTTTGTCCTTGGCGGACGTAATAACCTGTGCGGATTCTAAATGCTTTGACTATTTGCAGATAAGCCTATTAAAGGTTCTCTCTCACAGTATAATATTTCAAATTATATGTCAGTTTTTCTTTTTTTGTCCATACATGTACTAAAATATAGAAATGCTTGTTTTTTCAAGGATGCCCAAGAGAGATGACCGATATAAAGCGATACAGATTGTGATATTACAGCAAGAAATTAAAACTACTTTAACCTCTGATGTTATGATTAACAGGCACAGGATCAATCAATCCGAGTACCAAATCAAATTTTGGACTCACCCTTAGATTTGACACCTGTATAGGTCTCCACTGGACTTCCACGACAGCTATGCACAACTTTCAATTTTGGTGCAAACAATTAAATTTATGATTAATACAGAAACCGACTTGGTTCACTAGACAGACACATACGTAACCTTCAGACGGACACTCCTCACCTTAACCCTTTAAAGTCTCAAACAAAACTCATCCCAGCAATTTCTGTTTTAGATGTAACTTACCTTGATCATTCCTCACAGACACAGCAGCTGGACTGGGACCTGGGGTAACTTTTTACTTCCATACACAGTTCAGCTTTCACTTTTGGAGAGGGGGTTCTTATTCATTCCAAATCCTACTAATCATAACTGGGAGGAAATTCAACGGGGCCTTCACAAGTATCATAGACATATCAAGATGATGGATTACTTTCATGGCCTACCCAATACACACCATTCTCGCTGGTGGACGGAAAGATACAAAGCCTTATTCGAGCTGATAGACAGCTCTTCATTTTTATCAACCCCCGGTGATGTCTTAGACAGACTTGTTGGGGGTTGAGTGATGAGCCATTAAGGAGCTTGTTCAAAACACAAATATCATTATAAAACCAGCTGATAAAGGTTCCAAAATTGTAATGATGGACAGACAACATTTATTGGAGGCTAACAGACAACTTTCCATCAGAACGTATTACAAGCTAAGGCCACATAGCATTCAGCCTCAGACACATGTTTGCAGAGTTAATAGTGCAAATTTTGCCAGGTTATGCCTGTTTACATTTTATTCATAGATAATTTAGATCATCGCCTCTCTTATCCAATAGCCAAAATTCAACAAGATCCACACACCTGAACCATCCCCTTTGAGGTTCATCCCACTCGGCTAATTGTTTCTGATTGCAATAGTTCCACCTACAATATATCCCAGCACATTGATCACGTCTTGGGTCCCCTCTCCAAAAACATCCTAGTTATCAATCAATCAATCAATCAACTTTTTTTATATAGCGCCAAATCACACAAACAGTTGCCCCAAGGCGCTCTATATTGTAAGGCAAGGCCATACAATAATTATGAAAAACCCCAACGGTCAAAACTGCCCCCTATGAGCAAGCACTTGGCTACAGTGGGAAGGAAAAACTCCCTTTTAACAGGAAGAAACCTCCAGCAGAACCAGGCTCAGGGAGGGGCAGTCTTCTGCTGAGACTGGTTGGGGCTGAGGGAAAGAACCAGGAAAAAGACATGCTGTGGAGGGGGGCAGAGATCGATCACTAATGATTAAATGCAGAGTGATGCATACGGAGCAAAAAGAGAAAGAAACAGTGCATCATGGGAACCCCCCCACAGTCTACGTCTAAAGCAGCATAACCAAGGGATGGTCCAGGGTCACCTGATCCAGCCCTAACTATAAGCCTTAGCGAAAAGGAAAGTTTTAAGCCTAATCTTAAAAGTAGAGAGGGTATCTGTCTCCCTGATCTGAATTGGGAGCTGGTTCCACAGGAGAGGCCTGAAAGCTGAAGGCTCTGCCTCCCATTCTACTCTTACAAACCCTAGGAACTACAAGTAAGCCTGCAGTCTGAGAGCGAAGCGCTCTAATGGGGTAATATGGTACTACGAGGTCCCTAAGATAAGATGGGACCTGATTATTCAAAACCTTATAAGTAAGAAGAATTTTAAATTCTATTCTAGAATTAACAGGAAGCCAATGAAGAGAGGCCAACACGGGTGAGATATGCTCTCTCCTGCTAGTCCCCGTCAGTACTCTAGCTGCAGCATTCTGAACCAACTGAAGGCTTTTTAGGGAACTTTTAGGACAACATGATAATAATGAATTACAATAGTCCAGCCTAGAGGAAATAAATGCATGAATTAGTTTTTCAGCATCACTCTGAGACAAGACCTTTCTGATTTTAGAGATATTGCGTAAATGCAAAAAGGCAGTCCTACATATTTGTTTAATATGCGCTTTGAATGACATATCCTGATCAAAAATGACTCCAAGATTTCTCACAGTATTACTAGAGGTCAGGGAAATGCCATCCAGAGCAAAGATCTGGTTAGACACCATGTTTCTAAGATTTGTGGGGCCAAGTACAATAACTTCAGTTTTATCTGAGTTTAAAAGCAGGAAATTAGAGGTCATCCATGTCTTTATGTCTGTAAGACAATCCTGCAGTTTAGCTAATTGGTGTGTATCCTCTGGCTTCATGGATAGATAAAGCTGGGTATCATCTGCGTAACAATGAAATTTAAGCAATACCGTCTAATAATACTGCCTAAGGGAAGCATGTATAAAGTGAATAAAATTGGTCCTAGCACAGAACCTTGTGGAACTCCATAATTAACTTTAGTCTGTGAAGAAGATTCCCCATTTACATGAACAAACTGTAATCTATTAGACAAATATGATTCAAACCACCGCAGCGCAGTGCCTTTAATACCTATGACATGCTCTAATCTCTGTAATAAAATTTTATGGTCAACAGTATCAAAAGCAGCACTGAGGTCCAACAGAACAAGCACAGAGATAAGTCCCTGTCCGAAGCCATAAGAAGATCATTTGTAACCTTCACTAATGCTGTTTCTGTACTATGATGAATTCTAAAACCTGACTGAAACTCTTCAAATAGACCATTCCTCTGCAGGTGATCAGTTAGCTGTTTTACAACTACCCTCTCAAGAATCTTTGAGAGAAAAGGAAGGTTGGAGATTGGCCTATAATTAGCTAAGATAGCTGGGTCAAGTGATGGCTTTTTAAGTAATGGTTTAATTACTGCCACCTTAAAAGCCTGTGGTACATAACCAACTAACAAGATAGATTGATCATATTTAAGATTGAAGCATTAAATAATGGTAGGACTTCCTTGAGCAGCCTGGCAGGAATGGGGTCTAATAAACATGTTGATGGTTTGGATGAAGTAACTAATGAAAATAACTCAGACAGAACAATCAGAGAGAAAGAGTCTAACCAAATACCGGCATCACTGAAAGCAGCCAAAGATAACGATACATCTTTGGGATGGTTATGAGTAATTTTTTTTTCTAATAGTCAAAATTTTGTTAGCAAAGAAAGTCATGAAGTCATTACTAGTTAAAGTTAATGGAATACTCAGCTCAATAGAGCTCTGACTCTTTGTCAGCCTGGCTACAGTGCTGAAAAGAAACCTGGGTTGTTATTTTCTTCAATTAGTGATGAGTAGAAAGATGTCCTAGCTTTACGGAGGGCTTTTTTATAGAGCAACAAACTCTTTTTCCAGGCTAAGTGAAGATCTTCTAAATGAGACGCCATTTCCTCTCCAACTTACGGGTTATCTGCTTTAAGCTACGAGTTTGTGAGTTATACCACGGAGTCAGACACTTCTGATTTAAAGCTCTCTTTTTCAGAGGAGCTACAGCATCCAAAGTTGTCTTCAATGAGGATGTAAAACTATTGACGAGATACTCTAACTCCCTTACAGAGTTTAGGTAGCTACTCTGCTCTGTGTTGGTATATGACATTAGAGAACATAAAGAAGGAATCATATCCTTAAACCTAGTTACAGCGCTTTCTGAAAGACTTCTAGTGTAATGAAACTTATTCCCCACTGCTGGGTAGTCCATCAGGGTAAATGTAAATGTTATTAAAAAATGATCAGACAGAAGGGAGTTTTCGGGGAATACTGTTAAGTCTTCTATTTCCATACCATAAGTCAGAACAAGATCTAAGATATGATTAAAGTGGTGGGTGGACTCATTTACTTTTTGAGCAAAGCCAATAGAGTCTAATAATAGATTAAATGCAGTGTTGAGGCTGTCATTCTCAGCATCTGTGTGGATGTTAAAATCGCCCACTATAATTATCTTATCTGAGCTAAGCACTAAGTCAGACAAAAGGTCTGAAAATTCACAGAGAAACTCACAGTAACGACCAGGTGGACGATAGATAACAAATAAAACTGGTTTTTGGGACTTCCAATTTGGATGGACAAGACTAAGAGACAAGCTTTCAAATGAATTAAAGCTCTGTCTGGGTTTTTGATTAATTAAGATGGAATGGAAGATTGCTGCTAATCCTCCGCCCCGGCCCGTGCCACGAGCACTCTGACAGTTAGTGTGACTCGGGGGTGTTGACTCATTTAAACTAACATATTCATCCTGCTGTAACCAGGTTTCTGTTAGGCAGAATAAATCAATACGTTGATCAATTATATATCATTTACCAACAGGGACTTAGAAGAGAGAGACCTAATGTTTAATAGACCACATTTAACTGTTTTAGTCTGTGGTGCAATTGAAGGTGCTATATTATTTTTTCTTTTGAATTTTTATGCTTAAATAGATTTTTGCTGGTTATTGGTGGTCTGGGAGCAGGCACCGTCTCTACGGGGATGGGTAATGAGGGGATGGCAGGGGGAGAGAAGCTGCAGAGAGGTGTATAAGACCACAGCTCTGCCTCCTGGTCCCAACGCTGGACAGTCACAGTTTGGAGGATCCAAGAAAATTGGCCAGATTTCTAGAAATGAGAGCTGAGTTATCTCTGTCCCCTCTCATGCACATATTTTACTATATATATTGATAGCCTCTATATGAATATTAATACTACACATGGACTCCAAATAATCCAGTCACTCTTCAACAGATATCCGGATGACAACAGACCCTACAAGGAAATTCTCCATTTGCTGGAAATCTCCTTGATCAATTTTGGGATCCATGGAGTTAGCTATGGGCCAGAGGTTTTCCCCTATCTTATGCCAGTCACATGACTGAGTGGGAGCAAGAGGCACTGGCCAAATGCCCATATAAATGACTTCTAAGTCTCGGTTATCTTGAACCACGTAACCTAATGTCAACCATCACCCCAGTCCTAAACTTAATAGGCCGGGAGCTGAGAGGGGTCACCATGAAGAATATGCAAATATGCAGCATAAACTAGGTTTTAATGAAAATCTATTGATTAATTGCATTTGTCAGGTACACAAACTCCCCATAAGGTTTTTAAATCATTAAAATATTCCATCTACAAAGAAAGTTATTGCCAAAACTGGTGCATGGGCCAGTTACTATATTTAGCTGATGTCACCTTGAATTTGTGTAAATTAGGCATATTGCAAATGGTTTTTTTCCCCAAGAACATCAATTTTCCTAAAAAGTACATCTCAGTGAATATTTGGGGTGGTTGTTATTGTCCATTCGGCTGCTCCCATTTTTGTCCGGGGTCGCCACAGCGGATACAGCAGATCCGCATTCATATTTGGCACAGGTTTTACGCTGGATGCCCTTCCTGACGCAATTCCAGTGTAACCTGGAGAAACACACACAGCCGCTGGTGTTCCAAAGAGGTCTCCCATCCAAGTACTAACCACGCCCCACACTGCTTAGTTTCTGAGATCTGATGGGATCAGGCTGACACAGAGCAGATCAGCTCAGTGAATATTTTGGTACGCATGAAAAATTGTCCGGGGGGGGGCATGGTAACCCCTCTCAGCTTCCCTCAAGGTTGCGTGCTGAGCCCACTGCTCTTCACCCTCTACACCTCTAACTGTACTCCTATCTATGGCAGCGCATGCAGATGACATCATAGTGGCAAGCTGTATCACTGGAGGAGATGAGTCCACCTACCGGGATGAGGTGGAGTAGCTGACGGTGTGGCGTAGAGAAAAAAAACCTGATCCTGAACACATCTAAATCCAAGGAGCTAATCATAGACTTCAAGAGAAACAAAACAGACATTCAGCCCATTATCATTGGGGAGACCTGTGTGGAAAAGGTCAGGGACCTCCATTTCCTGGGAGTCCACATAAAGGAGAAACTGACCTGGGACAGGAAGACCACACACTTGGTAAAGAAGGCACAGCAAAGACTCCAAGTTCTGAGAATACTCAGGAAAAATAACATAAACCAGAGATTGCTTACCGCTCTATCATGGAGAGCATCCTCACATGCTGCCTCTGTATGTGGTTTACCAGCTGCATGGCGGCAAACAGGAAAGAGTTCCAGAGGGTTACCAAAATGGTAGAAATGGTCACTGGGTGCCCTCTACCCACACTGGAGGACCTTCATGTCTCTTACCGTCTCAGGACAACCAACACCATCCTAAAGGACTCATCCCACCCTGTACACTCTCTGTTTGAGCTACTGCCATCAGACAGACGGTACAGGACCATTAAAACAAGAACAAATAGATTGAAAAAATAGTTTCTACTCAACTGCTGTTAGAGCTTTGAATGCCACTACAACCAAATAGCCAGGTCACATGACACACTTGAAATGAGTGCAATATTTGTTTATGTGCAATATCCACACACACACACCCACACACACACACACACCACACACACACAAACACACACACACACACACACACCCACACAACACACAACCACACACACACACACACACACACACTCATCTTCACATACTTAATCCAATTAAGGCTCGTGGGGAGCTGGAGCCTATCCCAGCAGTCATAAAGCGGGTGGTGGGTTACACCCTGGACAGGACGCCAGTCTGTCACAGTCAATATCCACTGTTACTGAAATATTCACAGTTTTGTACATACTTTCTCTTTTTATATGCAATCGCTTTTTTGCTAGTATTTTCTTATTATATATATATATATAATATATATATATATATATATAATATATATTATATATTATATATATATATATTTTTTTTTTTTTTTTTTTTTTTTTTTTTTTTTTTTTTGCGCTCTCGACATACCTCTTTTATTTTAAATTTTATGTTTTTTTTTTCTTCCCCAGATATTACAAGTCTGCGTGTAGTTCACTCAAGTTCATATTTACACTGAAAGACTTGCACCTGACCTTTAGCTGCACTGGTTACAATGACAAATATCTGTATCTTGGTCTATAACCTTCACCTCAATCCTAACCCAAACCCCTACTCGACTAATCCCATCCCTCGTCCCCTGGGAAGGTGGAGCAGCTCTTATTTCAGTCCACACATTCCCCAGAAGAGGGCGACCCTGCTGGAGACTTTGGTGTGCTTCTAATTTCAGCATGCATAACTACGGCATCGTGTGAGGTTTTAAATATACCTTTAACCTTCTTTTATATGTCATTTTCTTCATGTTGCACTTTTAATAGCACTTATTGCACTTTTGGAAAGTGCTCTTGGCCCAGGAAGCCCCATGAGATCCTGTTACTAACTATGGCACTTTGTAGTTTTTTAAAAACCTTTTCTTCAGTCGCCATGTGGGGGCGCCCTCCACTTTTGAATTGACACCAAAAGATTGTGTTACGGACATATGCATATAGGTGTGTGTGTGTGTGTGTGTGTGTGTGTGTGTGTGTGTGTGTGTGTGTGTGGTGTGTGTGTGTGTGTGGTGTGGGTGTGTGTGTGTGTGTGTACACAAATATGCATATGTATATGACTATGTATGTATGTATGTATGCATATATACCAGAGGTGGGACAAAGTCACCATCAAGTCACTCTCAAGTCATGAATCTGCAAGTCCCAAGTCAAATCTCAAGTCATAATGACCACCAACTGTTTGCAAGCTGACTTGGGACTTGCAGATTCATGACTTGAGAGTGACTTGATGGTGACTTTGTCCCACCTCTGGTATATGTGCACGTGTGCTATATTGTAGGTCATAAATTTAAGCAGGCTTTAAGGTGGTCTGGAGGCCCTGCTCCAAAGAAACATCAATTTGACACTCTTGGAATTCATTGTTACATACAGTATTTTATTTGAGCAGCAGGATTCACATTCTCAAATGTGGACACCGGTAGGAGGGAAAAACATACCAATCACAATAAACGAGTCCTTTCCAGTGTGGGCATGTTGGAGCAAACAGAAACTTTCAGGCTCGAAGCTGGAATTCACTCAGATTGTGCCTGCAGTGTGTCAGCATCCAAAGTCAAAGAAAAATATCCTGATTGTAGCACAAAATTACAAATGTTCTACAACTGACAATTAATTAACAAGTTCCCTCATCAAACTGTAAATTCAGCTGTGACATAAGTGGAAAATCTGATCAGTCACTCGATCGGGACAATGCAAAAGTGAAAGCTGCACAGTGCCAATGTGAGAGCAATGAGGCAAAAAAAAGGGGGGGGGGGGGCTTTGATGTGAGGCCCTGCAGTAGAATTTCTCCTGCATCTACAACAAAAAATGTTTCTCAAATGCATCACATCTGCACCACTACATATCTTATCGAAAGTTGCACAGGAAGCATCGTGGTTATAATAGTTTCGAAAAGCTGTAGCTGGACGCCAGCAGTGGTAGTTTGCAGGCGAGCTCTGTAGAACGGGAACAGAAACGGGCAAAATTTTGTTACTGTGCACAACCTGCAAGACGCCCCTAGCAGCTTGGATGGGTCATATCGTCCCACTCTTGCTCACAAATACCAACATACATTTCCCTTCCACAGCACATCACAACAAGTTTGAAGATAAACATTCACTGTGATTCTGGTGATTTTTTTTAAATAAACCAAATCTGCATATGTACTTAAAAAATGTCTTCAAGTGAAAAATGTTTCAGTAGTTTGCAGAATTCTGCTAAACAATTAAGAAATAGATGGTCAATAAAGCATGACCAGCTCTGGAGGAAATTATTGCATGATGACTTTTTTTAAAAAAAGTATTCTTAAAAACAAAGATAAGAAAAGATAAACTTTATTTATCCTGAAGGAAATTCTTTCACCAGAGTACAGAAACAGTATTTTTTTTTTTTTTTTTACAATAACTATAACGAATTTACTCTGAATAGCTGTTCATTATGTATTCATCCTGCAGAAGGGGGAGGAGTTATACAGTCTGATTGACACAAGTACAACCCCAATTCCAGTGAAGTTGGGACGTTGTGTAAAATGTATATTAAAAACAGAATACTACAATGATTTGAAAAACCTCTTCAACCTATATTCAATTGAATACACCACAAAGACAAGATGGGGCAACAAAAGACTGGGAAAGTTGATGAATGCTCAAAGAACACCTAATTGGACACACATGAGTGTCATGATTGGGTATAAAAGGACCATCCCCAAAAGGCTCAGCTGTTAACCAAAGATGGTGCGAGGATCACCACTTTGTGAACAAGTGCATGAAAAAATAGTCCAACAGTTTAACAACAATGATTCTCAATGTTCAATTGCAAGGAATTTAGGGATTCCATCATCTACAGTCCATAATATAATCAGAAGATTCAGAGAATCTGGAGAACTTTCAACACGTAAGCAGTAAGGCCAAAAACCAACATTGAATGCCCCTGACCTTCAATCCGTCAGGCACCACTGCATTAAAAAAACGACATGATTGTGTAAAGGATCTTGTCGCGTGGGCTCAGGAACACTTCAGAAAACCATTGTCAGTTAACACAGTTCGTCGCTACATCTACAAATGCAAGTTGAAACTCTACCATGCAAAGAGAAAGCCATACATCAACAACATCCAGAAATGCCACCACCTTCTCTGGGCCCGAGCTCATTTGAAATGGACAGACACAAAGTGGAAAAGTGTGCTGTGGTCTGATGAGTCCACATTTCCAATTGTTTTTGGAAATCATGGATGTTGTGTCCTCTGGACAAAAAGAGGAAAGAGACCATCCAGATTGTTACCAGCACAAAGTTCAAAAGCCAGCATCTGTGAGGGTATGGGGGTGTGTTAGTGCCCATGGCATGGGTAACTTACACATCTGTGATGGCACCATCAATGCTGAAAGGTACATCCAGGTTTGGAGCAACACATGCTGCCATCCAAGCAATGTCTTTTTCAGGGACATCCCTGCTTATTGGCTTTGTAGTAAAAGAATGTGGTTACTAGACTGAGCTGCCTGCAGTCCAGACCTGTCGCCCATTGAAAATGTGTGGCGCGTTATGAAGCGCAAAATATGACAACAGAGACCCCGGACTGTTGAACAACTGGTCGAACATCAAGCAAGAATGGGAAATAATTCCACCTACAAAGCTTCAACAATTAGTGTCCTCAGTTCCCAAACACTTATTGAGTGTTGTTAGAAGGAAAAGTGATGTAACACAGTGGTAAACATACCACTGTCCCAGCTTTATTGAAACATGCTGCAGGCATCCATTTCAAAATGAGCAAATATTTGCACAAAAACAAAAAGTTTATCAGTTTGAACATTAAATATCTTGTCTTTGTGGTGTATTCATTGAATATAGGTTGAAGAGGATTTGCAAATCATTGTATTCTGTTTTTATTTACATTTTACACAATGTCCCAAATTGGAATTGGGGTTGTAGGAAAGAACATCAGTGATGTTCTGTGGTGCACGTTGGTGGTCTCAGTCCATGTCTGAAGGTGCTCTGACAGAACGTCAGTGTGGCATACAGAGGGTGGGGGTGTTGTCCAGGATGTTCAGCAGCTTCCTCTCTAACACCTTCACCAAGTAAGTGTTTCTTAAAAACAAAAATATGGGAGACACTGATGTGATGCAATGAAAAAAAAAAACTGACTGCTGCTTCAAATACTAAGGAGCTACTGGTTGGCCACACCTACTTTCTAAGTGACTTACAAAGTAAATACTGGGTTGTTTCCACAAAGAGAGGTTCTGTGACACATGTCACATACAACAGAAATGAGCAGGTTCGGGGCTAACATTTGCTTCAGGTGGAATAGGTTTTACTTGAAACATGAGAGAATTATGATGTGGTGACATTATTTAACATGAAACTCCAATCATATTTGTGACAGACAGATTTAATACAATTTTCCACACTGTGACCCCTTTAAAGCTTCAGCTAAAACTGATAGACTTGTAAATTACACCCTCAAATAACACGGGGCTCATTCGTTCCTTCCGTTAGTATTTCAATGTGAATTGGTTGCTAACTGCTGTGTTTCATCAGACGGCCCTGCTCTTGTCCCAGGATACTTCTTGGGGGGGGGGGATTGTCCACCATTGTCAAGGCTACATCCCAACTTGCTCGTCTCTCTCTCCAGACTTCTTTCCAATACACAGCTGAAGCCCTGTGGGCACTTTGAAACCTGGCTGGCTGGGCTGGGCGGGGGGGGGGGTGTATATATCAGTGAATCCAGATCATAGCAGCCCTGAAACTGTTGGTCCTTATTTTAGTGTCGGTGACACAAAGAAGCGAATGAAAGGACACACAAACTCAACATAAACCCACCACAAAACTGAAATTTTCCTCTTAAAATCCTGTTCTCTGGCTGATCTGGGATCAGCTCAGCAAGTTCATGCCACCTACACACAAAAATATATTTTTCCTGATAATTCTGTTGCTTCTGGTAATTAAAAATGAATAATTTCCTTGTTAAACAACTCCGTCCAGGAACCAGAATCTAGTGGCACTGAGACGACAGCCCCAACATTCAGCCACAGTGAAGTAAAATAGTGTCACCAAAAGCTGTAGGTTTTTATATTATTCTGCCTGAAGGTTTTCCCAAATTGTATCGTGTAAAATGGGACAAGTGAATGGTTAATGGAGGGACGAATAATGTCCATCCCTTCCAAATTCACAATAACTCAAAAGCAAGAAATGCTATCATTTTATACGTCTCCAAATATATCAGCATATAATGAGGATAACCTGATTAAAATTTGGTTATAACCTTGATGTTTCAAATCAATATAAAATTTGAAATTTACTAACATATAATGCATGATATTACAAATGATTCTTGGTTACTATTACATAATGAGCCCCCCAATCCAACAATAAATATCCGTGGAGCTGCCACTGTTCCCAGAAATTAAAATGTTTATACCACATATTTTAAATTATCTATTAATAAACATAAACAGGCATAACCTGGCAAAATTGCACTATTCACTCTGCAAACAGGTTTGGCGGATCTAGGTGCTGAATGCCCATCTAGTTTGTTTCAAGATTCTTGGTTATATTAGGTGCATGAAACGTGGAGAAAGTGTTGATTCGAGCACAAAACATTACATTTTTGGGGCACATCCAGAAAGAATGTGATGAAATATGACAGCATGAGTTCTGCTTTAACAGACGTTTGGCTTTTCATGTGTTTCCAACAAAGGCCTACACAACAGGTCTCACCTGCACCCTCAGCCTACTCTGACCACACCTACACCTTCTGAAGTGGCCAATCACGTTCAAGGCTCAGACACACTGATGTGAACCTGAAAGTCTGCAAATTTCTCAGTAAAGTTTCCGGGAGAGGATAGGACATGCAAAATCTCACTGGTAAGTTTTCAAACTTTGTACATTTTGTTTATAATTGTGAGATGTAAAAGAAATAAGAAATGCTTTGCATGCTCTTGATCAGCAGGACTCCCCCCCCCCCCCCCCCCCCCCCCCCCCACACACACAGACACATATAATGCTTTCTGTTTTTTTCTGTTTTATTTCTAATTTGTAGCATGGATTACTGTCACAGAAATGAGAATTGCTGTACTGATCAGCACATTCTCATAGAACAGAAAATGATTGATATATTAAAAGCCAAGTGACCTCTGTGTGTGTGTGTGTGTGTGTGTGTGTGTGTGTGTGTGTGTGTGTGTGTGTGTGTGTGTGTGTGTGTGTGTGTGTGTGTGTGTAACTTCAGTCACGGACAAACTGGGGAGATGTATTTTGGGTCAATGATGAATGCCACAAAATAAGAAAGTTGATGGGACTAATAAGGCCTCATGAATGGGGAAATAATGACAGCTGTATAGACCAATTTATTTTTTGCTGGACACACCCACATATGCAAATGTGAGTCACCCAAGTGCAATATTTTCCTACCATTGTCATGTCTTTCACTGACATGGCTGTATATATATTTTATTTTATTCCACTGACATGGTTTATATATTTACATATTTCTCATTTTATTCTAACAGTTTCTACCCAACTGCTGTTAGAGCTTTGAAAGCCACTGGACCCTAATGGATCATAGTGAAGTCACCCCATAACACAAGATTTCAATTCTGAAATGTTCATGTAATAAATTATTATACACCCCAGTGGTAAAAAAAAAAAAAACAAAACACTGTTCCTTTGGGACAGTGGACAAATAATTTCCTTTGGGATAATAAAGTTCATCTTATTCTTATTACTCAAGTTTTGCAAAGGTAGGGGAATGTAATTGTCAGGTAAAAAAAGCCCATTGATGGGAGAAGCAGGGAGCACTGCCCAGTTCTATACATTACCTGGCAGGTTCCTAACTTTAAACTAGTCATTCTTGAGTGCAATATATTTAATTATTTTATACTGCTTTTAACTTTAGCTCAATTTGCACTGATTTCTCTCTATTTTTTTTATAGGTATTTATAACTTGTTCCAGTTTTTGCTGTGTACGTCGGTAGCCAAGCAACAACATTCATTGCCAGACTCTCCGTTGTGTTTTTGTGCAATGACAATAAGAAGTCTAAGTCTAAGAAAATAAGCATGGATAGCTGGAGTGGGGTGACGTCACCTGGGGCAAGTTTGCAGTGGAGTGACTTCACACGTAGCCAAATAGCTGTATCACATACCACACTTGAAATGTGTACACTATTTGTTTATGTGCAATATCTACTGCGGGGCAGCACGGTGGATTAGTGGTTAGCACTGTTGCCTCACAGCGAGAAGGTCGTGGGTTCAATTCCCATGGCCTTTCTGTGTGGAGTTTGCATGTTCTCCCCGTGTGGACGTGGGTTTCCTCCGCGTGCTCCGGTTTCCTCCCACATCCAAAGACATGTCCATAGGTGTGTGTGTGTGTGTGTGTGTCTGTGCTTGTTTGTTTGTTTGTGGCCCTGTGACAGACTGGCGTCCTATCCTGGGTGTACCCCGTCTTGCGCTCTATGACTGCTGGGATAGGCTCCAGCCCCCCGCGACCCTTAACTCATTAAGTGCGAGCCATTTTCAAAGTTCAGAACATCCCAATGCCAGGATTTCTTCAGCATTTGAGTGTTTTTTCAAGACCCATAGAAAATTTGTCCATGTCAACAACAAACATACCACAAGAAAAGAAAAGAGAAGAAAAGAAAGTGGCTCGATGACGCGTCATTGGCGCGGGGCGTTGCTCTTGGAAAAGATGCATTTTAGAGTCAATGGCATCGAGTGAGTTAATTGGACTAAGCGGTAGAAGATGAATGAATGAATATCCACTGCCTCTGAAATATCCACAGTTTTGTACATACTTTTCTCTTTGCTTATATGTAATGTCTTTTTTGCTACTAAGTTCTTATTGGTTTTTTTATTGCACTCTGGGCTATACCTTTTTCACTCGGTTAAATTTTATGTTGATTGTTCTTTTCTTCCCCAGACCTCTCAGGTCTGCGCGTGATTAACTCAGGTTTATATTTGCACTGAAAGGCTTGAACCTTACCTTTTGTTGTACCTGTTACAATGGCAATAAAGTATCTGTATCGATACAGTCATTTTAATGCAAATCTTTACATGAATGCATATTTCTCACAGAAAAGAAAACTCTCCTCTATTCATGCTGTTGCACGGCTGTGGGAGACGCTCTGTCTGCACTCTTAATGGCCCTAATGACTTCCTAAAGACATTCTTTTGTCTATCCTCAAGTGTTATGAACAGTAAATCAAAGGAAATATCTCATCCATGCCAGTTGTAAAACATGACATCAACTAAAGCCCCTTTCACATTGGCATATTCATAGAACTGCTCATCTCAGCGTATAGTTTACGCTGAGTTGAGCAGCTCTCTGCCCACTTTTAGCAGCTCTACGTCGCATTTTTGCTCCCTGCATGGCAGTATGTTGAGGGCTATGCGCGTAGGACGCAAGAAATTAAATGTTTAATCTTCTTCGGCGTAGAGTGCTGGACACAGATTGAAGCAGGTCTGCACAGCACAACGTTACTGCAAGTCTGTGCAACACTGCGCTTCTGTACACAACCAAAAACTGAGTGCGTGAATCCAGAGTGAATCAGCTGAAAACATGACCACACAGCCCACATCACCTGTGTGTGATCAGAACAGGGAATCGAACCTCGACTCAGAAATCCAGAAACACAACAGAAACAGCAGGTCGGTAGCTCACTCTCTCTCACGCATGCGCTCTCCCTCACTCTCACTCTGTCTCTCCCTCTCTCTCTCTGTGTCTGATTGAACCTGTGACTTTAAAATAAAAGCACACTCACTGCATGTTGGTGCGCTCATCAAACGCCCTGATCGATCAGATCTGATCAAACCTGAAAAGAGCTGTGACTCTTTAAAATAAAAGCGCACTCGCTGCATGTCGGTGCGCTCACCAAACGCACTGATCGATCAGGTCTGATCAAACCTGAAAAGAGCTGTGACTCTTTAAAATAAAAGCGCACTCGCTGCATGTCGGTGCGCTCACCAAACGCGCTGATCGATCAGGTCTGATCAAACCTGAAAAGAGCCGTGACTCTTTAAAATAAAAGCGCACTCGCTGCATGTCGGTGCGCTCATCAAACGCGCTGATCGATCAGGTCTGATCAAACCTGAAAAGAGCCGTGACTCTTTAAAATAAAGCGCACTCGCTGCATGTCGGTGCGCTCATCAAACGCGCTGATCGATCAGGTCTGATCAAACCTGAAAAGAGCCGTGACTTGTTAAAATAAAAGCGCACTCGCTGCATGTCGGTGCGCTCACCAAACGCGCTGATCGATCAGGTCTGATCAAACCTGAAAAGAGCCGTGACTCTTTAAAATAAAAGCACACTCGCTGCATGTCGGTGCGCTCATCAAACGCGCTGATCGATCAGGTCTGATCAAACCTGAAAAGTAGAGAAGCTTGAATCTTCGACTGGACTGGGTTGCTTGACGCGAGGACGTTTCGCTTCAAATCGCAGAAGCTTCCTCAGCTAAAATTCTTGCTCTGGAAGTCTGGCTTCTGTCTGACTCTTGTAGAGAAGAATAAAACAGAAGCCAACAAAAGCTGGAGTTTTAAACCTAACCAGACCCCTCCTACTGAGAGGCAGACTGCTATAGGCTAGTGACTAAACAATAGCTCTAATTAGCAACTATTGTGCTGTAGTTAGCACACCTAATGGCAGGACAGCTGTCCCTCTAACGATGGGATGGATGCCTTTGTGATGGCTCCCTTGATGACGTGAATGACTCATTACCATGAACAAAAGACTTTGACCTGAGTACCCCATTGTAAACAGGGGATAAAGTGTGTCTCAGACCCCCTCCCCGGTTAAGGCTGGGTTTCAGACGTTTCACAAAGAATGCCTCCTTGACCCCTCTCTCAAACCATTTCTTCTCTCTGGCTAATATTTTAACTTCCTTGTCCTCAAACGTGTGGTTAGTGTCTTTAAGGTGGAGGTGAACCACAGACTGAGGTCCACTGGCGCCCTCTCTGCGGTGCTGGTATAGCCTTTTGTGTAAAGGTTGCTTCGTTTCACCTATGTACTGTTCGTTACAGTTTTCCTGACATATGATAGAATACACTACATTGCTCTGTTTGTAACTAGGGATCATGTCCTTAGGGTGAACTAATTTCTGTCTCAAGGTGTTAACCGGTTTAAAGTAAACTGGGATTTTGTGCTGTCTGAAGATCCTCTGTAGTTTTTCCCCTACTCCTGCTAAATAAGGGAGAGACACTCCTCTTCTTCTTCTCCGTCTCCTGTCTATCTGGTCTCTTTGTTCTCTGGGACTTCTGCACTTTGTCCAGGGACCATCGTGGGTACCCACATACTGTGAGGGCTTTCCGGACACGTTGTTGTTCTTTAGCCCTTCCCTCTGCAGTTGTGGGCACCTATAGGGCTCTGTGTTGAAGCGTCCTGATCACCCCGAGCTTGTGTTCAAGGGGGTGGTTTGAGCCGAAGAGCAGATATTGGTCAGTGTGAGTTGGTTTTCTGTAAACCCCTGTCTGGAGCTGCCTGTTCTCTCAACAGAGATACACCCACCTTAAAGATACACCCAGACAAATTAGTGACAACAGGGAAAATTGGGTAAAGAATCTCTCCAACAGGGTTCTTACACAGACAGAAAAGGATGTGCTCGCTAAAGGACTAAATTTCTCAGTGACCCCTAAACATATTCTGACAGTAGATTACATCACTGCAGTAGAGTCACCCATTAAACATAACAGTTTGTCAGAGTCAGAAGCTGGGGACCTCTGACTAAGAGTCACAGCAGTGCTGAACAGTGCTAAGCCTCCTCCGTCCAACATCACAGGAGAAGAACGGAAAGCTTTGTCAGCACTGCAAAAGGACCAAAGCATCCTTATCCTGCCAGCGGATAAAGGCAGATGGATGGTGGTCCTGAACACATCGGATTATGAGGCCAAGATCAACAACTTGCTCAGTGACTCCAACACATACGAACGTCTGAAGAGAGACCCCACGAACGGCTATAAGAAGAAAATCATTAGCTACCTCCAAAAGCTGGAGAAAGAGGGACTCATCGACAGGCAGACATACTACAGACTGTACCCTGGGGACGCCACTCCGTGCATCTATGGACTGCCCAAAATCCACAAACAGGACGTGCCACTCAGGCCTATTGTATGTAGCACAGATTCCATCACGTACAATTTGGCCAAGTACCTCAAGTGGATTTTGGCTCCTCTAGTGGGTAACTCAGACCACCATGTGGAGAACACACAAGATTTTGTGAACAAGATCAAGGACCTACAGCTGGAGGCAGATGAAACTATGGTGTCATTTGATGTGACATCGTTGTTCACCTGCATCCCCACTGCTGAGGCCGTCTCAGCTGTGAGGCAGAGACTGCTGGAGGATGTGTCTCTACTTGAAAGGACCAAACTCACACCAGACCACATCTGCCAACTCTTGGAGATCTGTCTCAACACCACGTATTTACATGGGTCAAAATCAAGCAACAGCAAGTTGAGGACTTTACAGAACACATCAACTCGGTGGACGCCAATATCAAGTTCACACGTGAGGATGCCAGAAACAACCATTTAGCCTTCCTGGACTGTGATGTTACGATTGGAGAGAACAGGCAGCTCCAGACAGGGGTTTACAGAAAACCAACTCACACTGAGAGCCATCAGAAAGGCATCCATCCCATCATTAGAGGGACAGCTGTCCTGCCATTAGGTGTGCTAGCTACAGCACAATAGTTGCTAATTAGAGCTATTGTTTAGTCACTAGCCTATAGCAGTCTGCCTCTCAGTAGGAGGGGTCTGGTTAGGTTTAAAACTCCAGCTTTTGTTGGCTTCTGTTTTATTCTTCTCTAGAAGACTCAGACAGAAGTCAGACTTCCAGAGCAAGAATTTTAGCTGAGGAAGCTTCTGCGATTTGAAGCGAAACGTCCTCGCGTCAAGCAACCCAGTCCAGTCGAAGATTCAAGCTTCTCTACTATGGAAACCACCTGGACAACTGAGAGCCTACACAGAAACAAACCTGAAAAGAGTCGTGACTCTTTAAAATAAACGTGCACTCGCTGCATGCCAGTGCGCTCATCAAACGCCCTGATCGATCAGGTCTGATCAAATCAGTGGACCTGATCGGAGCAACCGGAGGTTTAAAAGTTTAACGAGTCACAGCGTTTTGTTCAGGGCAGCCTTTACCACAGCCAGACTCAGCAGCATCTGGACACAATGAAAGTGATCCACCAAGACAAAAAATAAATAAATAAATAAATAATGTTAAATGACACTGTTTTTTTTCTTGAATTTCCCTCTGGGATCAATAAAGTATCTATCTATCCATCTATCTATCATCTATCTGTTTTTGAGCTGCACCACACCTGTAGTAGAGAACAGAGTGCACTTCCACAGAAGCAGAAAATAGCACTGAATTGGTTTAATAGCGGCAAGGTACACGCGACTGTGTGCACACATTAAAAAGCGAACACACGCAGCTGCAAGTATGAAACGAAGACTGAAAAAGGCTGAATACACGCGCATTTCGGGCATATTTAAATGAAACACAACGCTGCCATACGCAGCTCTACGAATACGCCAATGTGAAAGGGGCATAAGTGTGCCAAATAATGAATCCAGTTATTCACAAAAATTAATTTACTGCACTTTCAGTTAAAATCGTTATCGAAACTTTACATAATTTATTACCGCCCTTGAAAAATGTCAGCTACCTATTTTATAAACACTACCCAAATATAACAACTAAAATAGATCATTGTCATTTGAAATTCTATTCATTTATAAACAATGGAAAGGGGACTTACATTTTGGTGCATCATTGGCGCTTGATGTCAACAGTCCAACACGAACTTTAAATAATAGTCCAAAAATAATTCTGGCAATGTCATCTGTGACTTCATGTACTTTTAAAAAGAAAGACTGTTTACTTCTTCACTCCAGCGAAAAATCATGTCAGAAATTAGTCCAGCTTTTCATCCTAACAGCTCTTCATGCCTCCAGACGGGTGCTGGTCATAAGGTCCACAAGTCAAAAAGTCCACAAACCAAATCGTCCAAAAACCAAAACATCCACATATATTTGCCAAAACATCCACAGTTTACTGGTAATAGAATATAATAAATATATTATATTATTATTTGTATGTATTTGTTAAATTATTTATTACCTTATCACATAAGGCATGTAGAAATTATAGAATTTTGAGAAAATAGTGACTTGTGGAAATACATTAAATAAAACAGACAACCATTATTTTCAGTCAAAATTCCTTTATTTGTGCTTTCAAGCGTCACAGAACAGCAATATATATATACACACCAATCATACAGGACTTAACAATTTTATTAAGTTAATGTCTCAATTACAATGTATCTGACAAGATAATTTAGTCACAGTAATTTTAACAGATCTCATGTGGACGTTTTGGTGTATTTGTGGGCATTTTGACATTTGGACATTTTGGCTGTGGACTTTTTGGCTTGTGGATATGATGACTAGAAAGCCCTCCAGACAGCTTACAGCATAGTGGATTTGTTTTGTGTGTGTACGAGGTCTATTAGAAAAGTATCCAACCTTATTATTTTTTCAAAAACCATATGGATTTGAATCACATGTGATTACATCAGACATGCTTGAACCCTCGTGGGCATGCAAGAGTTTTTTCACGCCTGTCAGTTACGTCATTCGCCTGTGGGCAGTCTTTGAGTGAGGAGTCGCCCACCCTCTCGTCGATTTTTTCATTGTTTAGGAATGGCTCAGAGACTGCTGCTTTGTTTGATCAAAATTTTTTCAAAACTGTAAGGCACAACTGAGTGGACACCATTCGCTAAATTCAGCTGGTTTTCGTTAAAAATTTTAACGGCTGATGAGAGATTTTGGTCTGGTAGTGTCGCTTTAAGGACAGCCCACGGCGCCTGACGGCGATCTGCGCTTCGAGGTGGCAGCGTCTCGCCGTTTCAAGTTGAAAACTTCCACATTTCAGGCTCTGTTGACCCAGGAAGTCATCAGAGAACAGAGAACTTTCAGAAGAAGTTGGCATGAGGAGTTTATTCGGACATTCCATTGTTAACGGACATTTTGTAATGAAAGAACATGCGGGCAGAGTCGCATGTCGGGCTGGACCCGACCGCGGGGGGTTGCAACAGGAAAAACACCTCCGTTGGAAACCTTAATGGGCAAGTTGGAACATGCCCAAGCTGTTAAACAATTTCTCAGTTACTCACTTGTTGAAAGCCATCAAAAGCCGCCTGAATTTTACAAATGGTTTTCAACACGGAGGTGTTTTTCTTGTCGCGGCGCACACAGATTTGCCGAGTTGTCACGGAAACGACTCAGTGAATTTGCGCGCACGTCTTTCATTAAAAAATGTCCTTAAACAGTGGAATGTCCGCATAAAGTCCTCATGCCGGCCTCTTCTGAATCTTCTCTGTTCTCTCACGACGTCCTGGGTGAATTAAGCCTTAAATTAGGATGTTTTCAGGTCGAAACAGGCCGACGACGGCACCTGGAAGCGCTGCAGGACGTCCCGCTCCGTGGGAAGTCCTTACACCGACAGAAACACCCCATAATCTCTCATCAGCCGTTAAACTTTTCACAGAAAACCAGCTTAATTTCTCAAATAGTGTCCACTCGGATAATCCTCACAGGTCCAGAAAACATTTTGATAAAGCAACGCGCTCCATCTCGAGCAGCGTGTGAAACAAAGGAATTCAGCCGAGAGGGCGGGACCACATCTCACTCAAGGCCTGCCCACAGGGAAATGACGTCACCGACACGCGTGAAAAAACTCACGCATGCGCACGAGGGTTCAAGCATGATTGGTGTAATCGCACGTCATTCAAATCCATATAGTTAAAAAAAATAATAAAAGGGCCGGTTTATTATCTAATAGACCTCGTATGTGTGTGTTTGTGTGTGTTAGAAGAATTAGCACAGTCAATTAGCTTGTTCAAATTATTGTCCATCAGCAAAATAAACTCTGCCATGTTTAGCTAAATGCCACCCCCACTAGTGTGCATGGGCGGGGTTTGCAGCGTGCAGTGGTACAAAACGTATGGAACCAAATTTGCACGGTAAATGGAACCATATATGCACACTAAATGCAATGCAACACAAATGGGACGAATAATCCATGTCACGTGACTTACAAAGCACCAATCAAATGACAAGGATCCACTTAGCCGTGAATATATACAACCATGCCAATGAAAGACATGACAATGTTAGGTATAAATATTGCACTTGGTTGGATCATTCTGTGGATTTGGAACCTGTGGGGGTCACACCTGTGCATTCAAGATTATGATTACCCACGGGTAAAAACTGTCTTTGAGGTGATTTATTAATCTTTTGCCAGAGGGTAAGAGGCAGAAGAGACCCTGGCCCACGTGCTCTGCTGAGGCCACAGGAGGTGGCAATGTCTTCCAGGGCAGGAGCAGTCGATGATGTTTTGAGCTGGATGTTTAATCATTCGCTGCACTCCAGCTGTGCAGCTTGCAAACCACACCGTGATGCAGCATGACAGGATGCTTTCTACTGTGGTTCAGTAGAAGGTTCTCCGCAGGCCGGCCTCCAGGTGGAACTTCCTCAGCAGTCTTAAAAAGTGCAGCCGCTGCTGGGCTTTTTTGACCATGGTTGCGGACCATGTTAGGCCGTCAAAAAGGTGCAGCACCCCTTCCCCCCCAGGAACCTGAAGGGGAGCACCCTCTCCACGCAGGAGCCACTGATCTGCAGTGGGGTGCTGTTTCCTCCCTCCATCCTGAAGTCTATGACCATCTCCTTGGTTTTGATGATGTTCAGCATGAGGTTGTTTGTAGAACACTATGCCTTGAGACTCTGGACCTCCCCCCGTATACGGTTTCATCTCCTCCTGTGATCAGGCCCATTACTGTTGTGTCGTCAGAAATTTTCTCAACGATGTTTGACTGGTGGGAGAGGACGTGGTGATATGTATGTATATAGGACATACAGGAAGGGGCTCAACACAGCCCTGGGGGGCTCCTGTGCTGAGTGTCAGGGTAGAAGAACTGAGGTGTCCCACCTTTACTGTTTGTGGACACTCGGTCACAAAGTACCTTATCCAGTCACAGGTAAAGGGGTGGAAGGTCCATGTCAGTCAACTTTTTGACTAACAGGTCCAGCAGGATGGTATTAAACGTCAAGCTGTAATGCACAAAAAGCATCCTGACGTAGGTCACAGGTTTCTCCCGGTGGCTCAGGGTGGTGTGCAGGCAGTTGAGCAAACCGGTGTGGGTCAAATGGAAGGAGGTATGACTTGAGGTAGTGGAAGACCAGACGCTCAAAGCACTTCATAACTCCAGAGGTTAGTGCCACCGGCCTGAAGTCGTTAAAACAGATCATCTTCTTGGGGACGGGAATAATGGTGGCAGCTTTAAGGCAGGCTGGAAGAGCAGCCAGTTCCAGGGAGGTGTTGAAGAGCCTTGTCAGGACCCCTGACAGCTGGTCTGCACAGGCCTTTAGCACCTTTCCCAGTAGAAAGTAAATTGCACTGACACTGCTGCTTTGTGTGGGTTTACAGCCTTCAGTTCTCTCTTCACCTGATGTTCCTCTAGTGAGGGTGGGTTAGTACTAGGGGCATGATGGGTAGGAGGAACTGACAGGAATCTTTCTGTCTTGAACCGGGTGTAGAATGGATGGCGTTCCTGCACCAGTGAGGCATCCGCACTGGTGATCTCATTCTGGTTGCCCTTGTAGTTGGTAAGAGCTGTAAACCCTGCCACACCTGCCTTGGGTTGTTGTCAGCCAGATGGTTTTCCACTTTCTGTGTGTAGAGCATCTTAGCTGCTTTAACTCCTCTCCCGAGGTTTGCTCTGGCCACGCTGTACAGGTCTTGATGAAGACCCATCACTTGAAAGCTGGGTTGCAAGCTCTTAGGTGTGCTCTCACCTCTGATGAGATCCAAGGTTTCAGCTTATTGAAGGACCTTAACTTGTTTGTCCCTTGTGACAGTGCAGACCTTGATTTAAAAGAGCACCGTCTCTGTGTACTCAGTCAGCTCAAGGTGATCAAAAACAGACCAATCTGTGTTGCTAATGTAGCAGGATGAAGGTCCTGATTGAAAAGACGTTCCCGCTAGCTTGGCTAACGGGGAATTCCCCTTTGGCTGACCTGGTAGAGGAATGGTCTTTAGTGCGAGCTGTCCGGGTTCGATCCCACCGCCGTCCCGGCCACAAAGGTCCTGCGGTCACACTAAAAGTCCTGCAGTTGGCTGAGTGCTCCTTCTGGTCAGGGTTAGGGTAGCAGTCCTCTTGGCTGGCTTAGATCTCCTCCTGAGGGGTGTGTATGATGCAAAGTAGCAACAGAAAATGTCCAATAAAATGTAAATGTGATGCAACGGGACAACATAAATGGACTGCATGTATAATGTGCTTTTCCATCTGCATCAGAAGCTCAAAGCACTTTACAGTGATGCCTCACATTCACCCATTTGTAAGGGTGCTGCCATGCAAGGTGCTCACTACACACTGGGAGCAACTCATGGATTAAGGGCCTTGCCCAAGGTCAGTCTGGCTGGGTTTTGAACCAAGGATCCCCTGGTCTGAAGCCCAACGCTTAACCACTAGACCATCACCTCCCATACATACAAAACAAAACAGATATTCAAGAGAGATATTTAATCATTTAATTTACTTTTGTAGAAAGTAAATTGCACTGACACTAAAATAAGGATGTATGTTAAAAACAAAACATTTAACCTTATTCTTCTGGTTCACAAGAATAAATGGTACTGTGCAAAAACTAACATGGCACATTAAATGTATCACCAACCTTTGTCATTAATGGAAAAGTAACTAATTTCTAAATGCATATAAATAAGTTCATATAATGCAGTAACAGGAATAAATAAATTAAGTTGATCACTTTTCAGTTCTAAAAACAGCATCTTTTACAGTCTCCTGCAAACAGGCTGTAATTATTTATGCTGTAACTCTTTTTTGTCTGTTACTTTTGATCTTTTCTTTTTCATATGATTTTCTTTGTCGTTTTTGTCTGTTGCTTTTTGTCTCATCACATACCAAATACTACACCTACAAATCACATTGATTTGTTGAATGAGATTTTGTAACTTTGTAGTATTTTTTAATGAAAATTTTAAGTTCACGCTAACTAAATTCATGCACAGTAATCAGTCATACCAATCGTGCATCTTGTGTAACATGTCTGTAAACTTGTGCAGCCAAAAAATTAATCTATTTATTAATTGTGATGAGTTCCTGCAAAACATTTGACACACTGCATCATGTCTTCAGACTCCACAGCTGCCCTGCACATGGCTGGGACCCCCGCAGTTTCTGACTCATACCAGCAGGCCTGCATCAGGATGACGCTGGAGAATGCTGATCTGTGGAAGTCCTTTCACAGAATAGGCACTGAGATGATCATAACAAAGCATGGAAGGTAAATATCATTTTGCTGCTTTTACATAGTTTCTGTAGTTGTGGGCTGCAGATCATTTGAGTGCACGTACAATACGCAGCCACATACGTGCAACTTGCTTATCGAAGACACTTAACTGTAGGTACATTAATTTAAATGTGTGCTTTTTGTCCCAGGAGAATGTTTCCACACTGTAACATCAGTCTCTCTGGGCTCCAGCCTTTTGCCAGCTATGTCCTGATGGTGGACATGGTTCCTGCAGACAGCTTCAAGTATAAGGTAATGGTGTAGCAAAAGCACAGGTTTTTTTTTTGTTTTTTTTTGAAAGGCGTCGTTTGCAGCAGCATGTTGACTGCTGCAGCCGCTGCATATCAGTCTTTCAGTGCTTCCTGTTTGTGTTGTCTCGGCTGGGGCCCAATCAATTAGCATCTCTCCTCTTTCATAATCTACAGCCGAGGAGCAGTCAGCCATCCGTATATTCAACAGCTCTCCCACTGACTGCTGCAGTAACATTTGCAGGGCCGCTTTTAGCATGCACTTGAAAACATTTGCAGTGACGCATAATGAAAAGAAAGAGCTGAAGATTTCATACAAGGAAACAAAACGTAGAATGAGATTCATTAAAACTCTGCTCCTTCATAAGCCAGTTTTGAGTTTAAGTGCCGCAGGGGCTGCTGGGTAGGGTCACAGGTCAAGTCATACAAACCGGATCACAAAAACAAAGTAAATGCACAAAAAATAAATAAATATAAAATAAAACCTCAAACACTGTAATCATTTGTATCAAAAGCAGTAAACAGTATTAGAGGTCACAGTTTATCTGTATATAATATTTATAAATCGTTAACATTCACAAAGGCAAGACAAACGCATGAAAAATAAACATAAAACAAAAACCCAAACACTGTCATCATCTTGATCAAAAGTAGTAAATTGCAGTATTAGAGGTCACAGTTTATTGCTATATAATATTTATAAACCGTTAACGGAGCTACAGCTCACTCATATTGCATTTACAAATGCAAGATAAACACATGAAAAATAAACACAAAACAAAAATCCCAAACACTGTCATCATCTTGATCAAAAGCAGTAATCACAGTAGTCACAGTTTATCTCTATATAATATTTATAAACCGTTAACGTAGCTACAGCTCACTCGTATTGCATTTACAAATGCAAGACAAACACAGGAAAAATAAACACAAAACAAAAATCCCAAACACGGTCATCATCTTCATCAAAAGCAGTAAATCGCAGTATTAGGGGTAACAGTTTATCCCTATATAATATTTATAAACTCTTAACGGAGCTATGGCTCACTCGTATTGCATTCACAAATGCACGATAAATACAGAACAAAAATCCCAAACATTGTCATCTTGATCAAAAGCAGTAAATCGCAGTATTAGAGGTAACAGTTAAAGGAGCTACAGCTAACTCATATTGCGTTCACAAACGCAAGATAAACACATGAAAAATAAACACAAAACTAAAATCCCAAACACTCAATCAATCAATCAATCAACTTTTTTTTTATATAGCGCCAAATCACAACAAACAGTTGCCCCAAGGCGCTTTATATTGTAAGGCAAGGCCATACAACAATCATGAAAAACCCCAACGGTCAAAACGACCCCCTGTGAGCAAGCACTTGGCAACAGTGGGAAGGAAAAACTCCCTCTTAACAGGAAGAAACCTCCAGCAGAACCAGGCTCAGGGAGGGGCAGTCTTCTGCTGAGACTGGTTGGGGCTGAGGGAAAGAACCAGGAAAAGACATGCTGTGGAGGGGGGCAGAGATCGATCACTAATGATTAAATGCGGAGTGATGCATACAGAGCAAAAAGAGAAAGAAACAGTGCATCATGGGAACCCCCCCACAGTCTACGTCTAAAGCAGCATAACCAAGGGATAGTCCAGGGTCACCCGATCCAGCCCTAACTATAAGCCTTAGCGAAAAGGAAAGTTTTAAGCCTAATCTTAAAAGTAGAGAGGGTATCTGTCTCCCTGATCTGAATTGGGAGCTGGTTCCACAGGAGAGGAGCCTGAAAGCTGAAGGCTCTGCCTCCCATTCTACTCTTACAAACCCTAGGAACTACAAGTAAGCCTGCAGTCTGAGAGCGAAGCGCTCTATTAGGGTGATATGGTACTACGAGGTCCCTGAGATAAGATGGGACCTGATTATTCAAAACCTTATAAGTAAGAAGAAGAATTTTAAATTCTATTCTAGAATTAACAGGAAGCCAATGAAGAGAGGCCAACACGGGTGAGATATGCTCTCTCCTGCTAGTCCCCGTCAGTACTCTAGCTGCAGCATTTTGAATTAACTGAAGGCTTTTTAGGGAACTTTTAGGACAACCTGATAATAAAGAATTACAATAGTCCAGCCTAGAGGAAATAAATGCATGAATTAGTTTTTCAGCATCACTCTGAGACAAGACCTTTCTGATTTTAGAGATATTGCGTAAATGCAAAAAGGCAGTCCTACATATTGTTTAATATGCGCTTTGAATGACATATCCTGATCAAAAATGACTCCAAGATTTCTCACAGTATTACTAGAGGTCAGGGAAATGCCATCCAGAGTAAAGATCTGGTTAGACACCATGCTTCTAAGATTTGTGGGCCAAGTACAATAACTTCAGTTTTATCTGAGTTTAAAAGCAGGAAATTAGAGGTCATCCATGTCTTTATGTCTGTAAGACAATCCTGCAGTTTAGCTAATTGGTGTGTGTCCTCTGGCTTCATGGATAGATAAAGCTGGGTATCATCTGCGTAACAATGAAAATTTAAGCAATACCGTCTAATAATACTGCCTAAGGGAAGCATGTATAAAGTGAATAAAATTGGTCCTAGCACAGAACCTTGTGGAACTCCATAATTAACTTTAGTCTGTGAAGAAGATTCCCCATTTACATGAACAAACTGTAATCTATTAGACAAATATGATTCAAACCACCGCAGCGCAGTCTGTCATCATCTTTATCAAAAGCAGTAAATCGCAGTATTAGGGGTAACAGTTTATCTCTATATAATATTATAAACCCTTAACAGAGCTACGGCTCACTCGTATTGCATTCACAAATGCAAGATAACACAAAACAAAAATCCCAAACATTGTCATCATCTTTATCAAAAGCAGTAAATCTCAGTATTAGAGGTAACAGTTAACGAAGCTACAGCTAACTCGTATTGTGTTCACAAACGTAAGACAAACACATGAAAAATAAACACAATACAAAAATCCCAAACACTGTCATCATCTTTATCAAAAGCCGTAAATTGCAGTATTAATAGTCACACTTTATCACTGTATTATATGTATAAACTTACAGGAACGGCTCGGCCATGTTACATTCGTAAACATTACACAAACCAAAATGAATGCATGATACATAAATACAGAATAAAGTAAATAAAACAATAAAATACACAAAAAAATAAAAAAATAAAAATACTTTTGAACTGTTTACATACCGTTTGTCCACAGTGTAACTTATTTCGGCTCTTTAAGCACACTGTGCTGCTGAAATAATTTTTTTCCATATACAAACACACCGTGCCAGGAATAAATGATCATTTATAAGAAAAGGTGGTGAGTGAACAAACCATTCTGTGTTTTGTAAGCAGCTTATATCCGACAGCGTTGTTGTTGTCATTCCCATTCGGAGGCGGTAAATTCAAATTCTCAGGTGGGTAACGAAACGTCTAAATGCTTCTTCAGTTTAATTTTATGTTAAAAAACAAAGACAACATGTGGAAAAGCTTTTTTTATTCTTCAAAAATATGTAAAAATGTCATGGCGTGGCAGGGACCCTTTAAGCTGTTGCGTTGCTTCAAAAACAGCGTCTTTTTATCAGCGTTGGTAGCTTGTTTGTATGCATTGCCCTGTGAACCGGAAGTGTTACGCGCACTGAAAAGACGAAACTGGCTCATTGTGACGTACAGAATGGAACGCTCCAAATGCCCTTCTATCAGCTTATCTGCGGTTTATTTTGTTTTAAACCACTGCAGAACTAAAGCAATATTAAGGGAGATTAATAATTCCTTTAATATATAGCTATTATATATATAAACACACAAACTTACAGTATCACCTGAATATGACAGCTGCTGCTGGCGGTGTTGGGTTCATAGTCAGACCCATTTCAGGTTTTTTTTTTTAATACCTCCACGAGCTTAACAGATGGTCGAGTCATTAGCTGGTTAACATTCAGTGTTTTTTCTGATGCTGTTTAGATATTTATGGAGTAAATTGATGTCTGACTTGGTTTTTCTAATCGTGTTTTTAGCTTCCTGGTTTGTAATGAAAATACACATTCCTGACCAATTGTCATGGTAACCGGTGATATGGGAAACTATCCGACTGGTAATCAGTCAATCAGGGTGCGCGTAGCATCACAGCCATATAATAAAAGGCGTTATTTTGCACCTAAAGAATATGATGGTGCTCCTTTAAGGGCCCTGTCCCACTGGCGTTTAGAAGGATTTGCATATGGATTGCGCACAAAATTGGCCCATATTCGCCAAACATCCGCAATATCCGTGTAACATGCCTGTATGAGTCGGCCATCATCCGAACACGCCCGTGATCATCCGCAGAGGCACGCATGTCCGCAGCCAGGATTTTTGAGCTGTTCAAAAATCTGGATGCGGATGACATCCGCCTTACATACTCCATACATACTCAATTCATACACAATACATACTCACTCTATGCGCTGTATATCTGCTGTTAACCGCGATATCCACAACTGACGGGGATTTGCGGTTTGGCAGCGGACTGGGACAGTGTATAAAACAGATATATTGCGTGCCCATCATGTCCACATCACAAACTAAAATATGTTGTAGTGAATGCATACAAATTGGCCACGAATAAAGCGTTTTTATTACATCTGCTTTGCAGCTGATTTGCGGACAATCTGTGAATACATAACAAACACGTCACGTTAAACCCAAAGTGTGGCAGAAAGCGACATAACTGCCAGTCAGTGCCGGTCCGGCTGTGTAAATCCACAAAGACGTAGCTGCTGCAATCCAGGACTTTTATTTAACACCAACAAAAGGAAGAGTTGCTGTTCAGCCTAAACTCAGTCAAAAAAAAAAAACAAAAAAACGTCTCACACCCCGAGCGCGTCCCCCCTCCCGCTCCCCAAACTCATGAACAGTTAACCCTCGCATGACAACACTCTGTGATCAACTTGTAAAGTCCAGCAAATTCTCCAGAGGCTGTATTGTTGGTGTGAATAGTGATGCCGACGGCCCGAGTGAGCTTCTTTTATGACCGCAATGTAGATGCCGTGCACGCGCAACACGTGCGCAATGCATTCATAATACACCCGTAATACTGCCGTGATAATCTCAGTGTGTCGGATCAGTTTCCTCACTACATGCGTTATATAACTGTGATTGTTCATCATATATTCGCTATATATTATTAATATATCCATAATTCATACTGGGACATTTGTCATTTTTGGCCATTTTTGTTGCGGATGACAACGAACGCCCACGATTTGTATACTCAATTCATGCGCAATTAATCCTCTCCCCAGTGGGACAGGGCCCTAAAGTGGTCATATCATGCAGAATGAATGAATGTTAGATCTTTACAATGAATTAATCTGTGAGCCTGATAGGTTGATCACATCCACCCAAGGAACCGAACATTTTGGCCACTTACCTAAAGGGACTTGAAAAAGTATAATAGCCATCCAAGGGTAGTTAGTACTTGTAGCCAGGAAGGGGCCAATGAAGGATTACACAGGGGTCACATTTTAAAATGCTTCAATCATGCACAGTATAACCACATTATTTTTCTAATCACACTCATTCAAAAATGGTACAGTTTGGATCATCTATGACTGACTGTTGAGGAGTTACGGGGTAAAAACAGCATCAAATGTTTGGTCTCTGGAGTAAAGGTTAAACAAGGTCAACGTCCATTGGATTCTATGACGTTACCCTATAACAATGAAGCATGACAGACGGTGCAAACTATTCCATTTTAGAACCATAATTTGCATCACTTTTTACCAGACTCGGAGCAACTTTAATTTTTGATCCCTGTGAAAACTGTGTTAACTTTGTCAGACGTTTTGCTGTTTTTACCCCATAACTCCATAACATTTTTGGAATCCTAATAGACAAAATAATGTGCTATACTTGTCAATGTGAGTGCAGCATTTTTATATTTTGACTGCTGTGTAATCCTTCATTGACCCTGGCCTGGCAACAGCTGGCACCCTGGGATGGGCATCTTCATCTGCTTTGTTATGATTCATTTCAATCCAGTCATCTGGCTACAGTGATAAATTCAAATAATCTGCTTCTGTTACGACACGCATCAGAGACAACGTCCTCGTCAACATAGTTTGATTACCCATAATCCTATGCTCTGTGTCCATCAAAAACCATGCAGACTTGCAGCACTACAGAAGTCAGTGACTCAGTTCAGTGCATTTGTCTGCCTTTGATCGTAGTCATTGAGCTTTGTTACCAAGCATTAACCTTTGATCTTGATTTATGAGCTCTAATCCCTAATCAGGGATCTTTGATTATGTTCTGTGAACTTTAATCCTAATGGCTAACTGTTGAGCTTGATCACAGACCACTGATCGTCAGCATTGGCTACTGAGCCTGAATTCTGACTTTTGATCCCCTTGTCTTTGACCGTGATCTCTGATCTTTCAACCTGATTGCACCTCTTTGATCCCAGGTATTGAACTTTGATCCTGATGACTCCATTTCTTAATATTAACAAGCGTCATAAGGAGATGACTACACCCCCAGTCACCACAGATCTGTAAAACAAAGTTTTGTTGGGGGGGGAAATCACACAGTTATACCCTTCTGCTAAATACGAATGAAGTTGGTCAGTTGGTTCTTGAGATATCGCACTAACAAGGGAAAATGGACGGATGGACATGCGCATCTCTATATCCCCTTGTACTTCATAGCAGGGGGTAACAAAAGGGGGGGGGGGGGGGGGGGGGTTGATCCTGGCTCCAACCCTTGATTTGTATCCAGACCTAAATGTGAGGGGCTTCTCGCTGTTCACTGCTCAACAACCTTCACCAGGTTTCATTAAAATCAGTTTGTCATTTTTTGTAATCTTAATTTTGTTGTCAAGTTGCGGTAGTCCAGAAGATCATGGGTTCAAATCCCCGCCTGACTGGAAAATTACTAAAGGCCCTTGGGCAAGGCCTTTAATCCCCTATTGCTACTGGTGTGTAGTGAGCGCCTTATATGGCAGCACCCCGACATCGGGGTGAATGTGAGGCATAATTGTAAAGCGCTTTGAGCGTCTGATGCAGATGGAAAAGCGCTATATAAATGCAGTCCATTTATCATTTAGTCTGGGTGGCCATCAGACCCACGGCAGGGCTGAAAAACAAGCGCATTTCAAGTTAATGTAACTTCAACCATACCTGCTCCTAATTCCCATCCTGCATGTGAAGATGCAATTATTCCCTGTAACAATCCCGGGCATGTCCAGCAGGTGGCAGATGACTACATGACATATAAGCTGTATAAGCGCAACAAACTTTCTTTTTGTATTGATCTAGTGATACAAATTTAACCAAAGTTTAACCAGTTTATCCTCATTTTACGTCCTGTGAATTTGGAGACTTACGAGACGATTCTGTTTTAAATCGTGAAGCACTTTATCTATAAAATTAGACCTACGTATTGGTAGCATTTATTGTGTTTGGATTATCTTGTTAAAAAACTGAAGCGATAGCTTCCTATCAGATTTTTTTTATTCCACGTAGCTCACTTAACTGTTGTACAAACAGTCCTGAATAATCGTCCTGATGTCTCACACTTGGTTACTTTGCACTTTGGGTCACCGCTCTGTAGTGGAAAAATGAGCAGTGGGAGGTTGCAGGAAAGGCAGAGCCCCAGCCCCCACATCGGACATATACACACCCAAACTCTCCTGCAACAGGAAATCACTGGATGAAGCACCCATTGTCTTTCCTCAAGATGAAGTTGACTAACAACATCTTGGACCAGCACGACCAAGTAAGACACAGGTTTTTTTTTTTCCCACATGGTCATTGTTGTATTTTACTTGCTTTGCTTTCATCTTTTATCAGATCATTCTGCACTCCATGCACCGTTACTACCCCAGGTTTCACGTGATCCAGGCCGACAGTCCTTATACCGTCTGCTGGGGTCCCTTCCAGACCTTTTCCTTCCCGGAGACAGCCTTCACAGCAGTAACAGCTTACCAGAACTCAAAGGTTCCCAACAAACATCGATAACGCAGCTTATGATCACACATGAATCCTCTAAACCAGCATAGTATTAAAATTAACACGATTCTTGAGGTTATGTATTGCTCAGCAGTTTTGAGTCAAAGATACACTTTTAAGGCTTAAAACATTAACTCTCTGCCACTTACAGTGTTACTAAGAAAAGGTGGGCGTGGTTTAAACCAGCTCACTGTTGTGCTTTTATGTCCAAAGGGAAACACATCATGAACTAAAGGGACCCAGGACAGAAACATGTGGTACACCACAGGGATAGAGTAGCACAAAAGGTTGCATAGTGATTTTACTGAAAAAACATGCTGCACCACTGACAGCCCAATCCCCATCTTGTATTTTTTGCTTTTAAGATAACCAAAATGAAGATCGACAACAACCCCTTTGCTAAAGGATTTAGGGAGGGTGGCACCCACTCCCACGGCAAAAGGTAGGAATTCATACTGGTATCATAACTGAAATTTGGTGCTTTGTAACTTTTGATTGAGCAAGCAACTGTTATTAAGTAATTAGTTGGTTTAATTTCAACTAACTCAATGTCAACAAGCCAACTTACATGAAGCTATTTTGATAATCAATCACAATTGCTTAAAGCATTCATCTGGGAAAATGCCAAACTTTCAACGGTTCCCATTTCTTAAGCATTAAAAGTTGCACTGTTTTGTGTAGTACATCATTTTAAATTTCAGACTAATATCTTTGTGTTGTGGACTGTTACAAAGAAGTAATTCAAAGACCGTCTGTCACATTTTAAGGTTAAGCTATTGGTCATAAATAGAGACAATTGAATGATAATGCAAATGTTGCCTAGCAGAATAAAAAAAAAAAATCTGATATAGTTTAATTTATTCTCTGTCAAGGAGGCTGTGTTTTTGTTCCCATTTGTTTGTTCGTCAGCAAAATATCTCAAAAGGACATGAACTGTTTTATAAGATCAAAGACAGACAGACAAGCTACAACAAAAACATGGCAGAGGATCAAATGACCATAATCAGGGTCAAACATGAGTGATCAGGATCAATGGACAAGGTTAAAGCTCAGTATTTAAGTTTTGGATCAAAGAATAACAGTTGAGCAGTCAAACAAGATCAACAGATTTAAGGTTTTGAATAAAAGTCATGAACAAAGACCAACAATCAAACAAGATCAAAACTCTGGAGCTAAGGTTTGGATCAAAGATCTGGAAGAACGGTCAGAAATCAGAAACAGGTGAGCAATCAGGGTCAAAGATTAGGATCTAAGGTTTGGGTCAAGAATAACAGGTGAGCAGTCAAACAAACTGCAGAAGTTAGTGTTAATGTTCTATTCCTTTTCATAGGTGTCGTTCAACCAGGAGTCCTCCTAAAAACACAGACACACCTGAGAGGAAAGGTCAATGCAAAAGTCTTTCAGGTATTTGTCAGCACTGGATTACACATATTCATAGTACAGTCTGCAGATTTTCCTTCCTACAGTGAACAAAACAGCACAGGTTGGCCTGTAAGCAAATGTTAGGCTTCTTGTAGAATTCTTAGCAGGTCATGTAATTTTAAATGAAAAATTCACTGTAAAAATACTCCATTTTCAGGTTTACCTGATACAGAATGTGTCACATTCATGCCAGCCACAGCCTCTTCAGAGTTGTGTCTCTCTCTCAGGCCTGCAGAGGACGGCCTCCACCTCCCGGTCATCTGAAGGAAAGAAGACTCCAGGCTCCAAGGACGACTTGCTGAAGGATGGTCGCATGACGGCTTGGGTTCCAGAGCAGGACCCGTCTGAGAGTCTCCATGCCGAGTCCCTGGAGCTGAAAGAGTATGACTACAGCTGTGCTGAACAGATGGTGCCAGCGTCCGCCACTTACCCGCCCTACAGGTCTGATTTAATCATGGTGTGATGATACTTAAACACCAGATGTGGTGCAGAGTGTGCGGAACAAAACAAGCAAAAATACCTCATTATGAATCCCTACACAGATCTGTGGAATATGGCGCGTCTGGTGATGTTGACACCCTCGCCCACTCTGCTCCTCATCTGCTGTCTCCAGCTGAACATGGCCTCCAACAACGTGGCTACCATCACCATGGCAACGCAGTAGACTGGAGCCAGTGCCCACTCTTCTCTTACTCTTGCTGGTGAACTTTAACCCCTTTGCATTGGTGGTGCCGCCACAGGTATCTGTCGAGCAGTGTGTAAGCAATGACCCACTCTGCAGATTTCACTGTACAATTTTTTTTTTTTGCTTTTGGGTAAAATAGAACTTGGGTGTGTGTTCTTCCAAAGGTTTGTACGTGACAACAGGATTTCTTTTAGGTTTACAAGACAACTAGATGAGAAGTGAGATGAGTGCATGCCTCCATCCCACACATCTGTCAGAATCTGCTAAAGATAATAAGAAAACAAAATACAGCAATAACTCAGTTTGTCTGTGCATTTGTTTTTAACCCCCACCCCCCCCCCCCCCCCCCCCCCCCCAATCAAAGGGTCATACTGTAGAATACATTCTTTTTACATTAAAGCTGTAATGGCTTTGATTTTTTTTAACAATTTAATTGCTAAAAATAATTTTCTTTGCCACCATAATTTTTTTTTTGCATAGTATTCAAATAAAAAATTCACAATCTTATATTGCCAATATCTTTTTTGGGGAAAGTGGATCTTTGTTAGCAGGAGGTCTGGGGACCGCTCAAAGCCCCCAGAAAATTTGGGGTTTTGATGTCCAGGGGTGCATTCTGGAGGGTTTTATTTTCTCACCCTGATCCCCTAATTTAGTTGTACTGCTTAATGGGTGTATTTGTATTTTCTTTGGCACATTTTCACCTTTTCTTTGCCTTTAACCAAAACTAATATTACAACCTACAGGTTGGTTTAATCAGATTACTAACCACAAGAGCTGCAATCATTTTCATATTTTTGGCTTCCATCATCCTAACTGACCTGATTTTAAAGCTAGAACCCCCCCAAAACAAAACCCAGGAATGCTGAGCTTAAACATTACATTAAAAAAAATATATTGCTTCACATCCCACTTTAGTTATGCAGAAAAGTTAATTTAACTAAATGTATTTTTATATGGCTCATTAATTAAACTTAGTCCAGAAGTATAGTAAAATGTAGGCCCAGAGAAATACCGATTTAAACATTTTAGTTGTTAAAATTATTATTATAAAAAGTAGTACTATGAAAAATGTCTTCAAAAGTAGATCTTTAATTAATGGCTGTTGTGGAGGGCATGTCCCCCCCACAACACCCTCTTTCTGCCTGGATGTGCCCCTGGTGTACAGTCTCTCTGAGCAGGAACAATCAAGAATTGTGGTATTTATATGGAAAGTGCGACCTTATTGAGAGGTAAGAAGGTTTTACGAGAAATCCAAAAATCCATCATAGAGACTGAGAACTTTAATTCCTGCTCCACCGACCTCAACTTTCACCCAAATAACCGACTACAGCCGAACCCTACCTGGGCAATTCCAGAATCGGGCTGCCCGAGTGTGTCACATTTAACATAAACCAAGTTGAAAATCAAACACCTTCAAATGAATTCTTTGAGGGCAAAATTTTGCAGAAATCAGCAGATCAACAGACAGACAGACATGACTTTGGCCCAAAAATGATTTACCTTTGGTAAACCTGTTTCTCACCCATGTGATTCCATAACTCATCTGCATATGTGTGCCAGGTTTGGTGGGTGTTGGCGCTTGAACCAAAATTTTGATTTCATGCAGCGAGTCTGACCTGATGAAACCACCGCCAGCACTGGAATTCTAATTCCCTCAGCTTAAGACGGGAACAATTAGCTGTAAATGTGTCACAAGCGAGAAGCAAGCTGTATCTGGGACATTCAGAAAGATTTGGGGAAGAATCGCATCGAGAGCACATCAGTGAGCAGAGTGTGCATGTGATGCTTGTCAACATGTAGAGAGGACAGGAAAAGGGGACATCGCCGCACAAGCAGCTACCAAGGGCAGTTCCATAACAACAAACATAGATATTAAAGAAATCTTTGAAATAAACGATACAACCTGTCACTTTAACAAAAAGTAGCTGGTGCTTGCCACACCCACTCTGTCTTCAGGGGAGGGGCTGGGTATAATGTCTCGAGCTATGTCAACCTTATTGCAGTAAAAACATTTTTGTACAAGTCTCCCCTCCGTTGGTGCATTCAACAACTCGATCCTTCCATAGACATTATAAAGTAATAGCAATATAATAATAACAGTAGTATAAATCCTTCAGCTGTGACATCACTCCTGCTCCTCCTCCCTTTGGAGAAGAGGTGTGTGGCGAGAAGCAGTTCCTCAGTTTAAAGCAACAAGCATAAAAATCAAACTTGTGCTGTGCTGATACAGCGGCAAATTGTTTTACAATTCAAAGTGCATCTGGATAACAATAAGAGGAATCAGCTCCCCAAATGCAATCTGCAACATCACCACTAGATGACACTGTAGATGAGCTATTTATGAAATCGCACATCAGCCCAAATAAGCAAGTTAACAGGGTTTAATGGCAGTTTGACATTGTGGCCAAAGGTCACATGAAGCTTAAAAACAAAGGTCACTCATTACGTTCAAATTTGATTCATTTTGTCAAATCTGACCATTTATCCCAACACAATGCTCCATTTTAAACTTGCATATGGGCTTGAGTAATTACCTCGAGTTTAACCTTTCAAGGTCACAGGTCATGTGACCAAAGGTATTTATTTTTTATTTAATTACATACAGTGCCAAATCACAACAAACCCGCCTCAAGACACTTCACACAAGTAAGGTCTAAACTTACCAACCCCTAGAGCAAGCACTAATGATGATACTGAGGAAGAAACCTCAAGCAGACCAGAGTCAAAGGGGTGACCCACTGCTTAAGCCATTCAACATTTACAAGGTTTTTACAAAATTTTACAAAGCTGAAGAAACAGAAAACAGGAAACCAAAACAACATCTGCTACATTATCTTGAGGCATGGCATCTCAGTCAGTCCAGCATCCCGCACATTGCCCTCAGCATCTCAGACAGGAAGAAAAACACCAGAATCAGTCAAAACCACACATAAGGTATAATTCATCAGCAGTAAATCAACAGGAAATCACAGAAAATAGGTAGACATTTTTCAAGGGTGGTAATAAATTATGCAAAGTTTCTTTAATGAGTTGGGATGGCATGCAAGTCCAGAATGTTTGTAGAACTTTAGACCTCAACAGTTTAATAGAATTCAACCCTTTTTTTTCTTGTTAATTATGTCATTTTTCATATTAATTTACTGTCTTAATGTATTTATAAGTTGTTTAGATTCTTATCATATACACTTATTTTATTACTTATATTTTGTCATTTTAGATGGACCACAATGGAAATACGTGTTTTCACTTTCTTGTGTAAAGTTTCATATTAATTTACTGTCTTAATGTATTTATAAGTTGTTTAGTTTATCATAGACACTTATTATTGTAGTACTTCTATTTTATTTGATTTTTAGATGGACCACAGTGGAAATAAGTGTTTTCACTTTCTTGTGTCATCCATGTATTTTTAATATATATTTTTTAATATATGTACAATTATATTATTGAACTGATGATTTACCACTCCCTGCTGGAATGGCGTGCGAGTCCAGAATGTGATTATTACGTTCATTGTTCAGGGTTCTTTGCCAATATCTGTAGCTTCTCCAAAAATATTTGTCCTATCAACATTCCATTTTTGCAGCGCTCATCTTTGACCCAAAATACATAAGCATACTAATTGGCAAATGACAGCTCTCCCACGTTTCTCTGGAATCGAAGTTACACACAAAGCACAGAGAGGTTCTTGTCAGTACTGTTTTCACTTATACAACCCCTGGCAAAAATTATGGAATCACCGGCCTCGGAGGATATTCACTCAGTTGTTTAATTTTGTAGAAAAAAAAGCAGATCACAGACATGACACAAAACTAAAGTCATTTCAAATGGCAACTTTCTGGCTTTAAAAAACTATAAGAAATCAGGGAAAAAAAATTGTGGCAGTCAGTAACGGTTACTTTTTAGACCAAGCAGAGGGAAAAAAAATACGGAATCACTCAATTCTGAGGAAAAAAATTATGGAATCACCCTGTAAATTTTCATCCCCAAAACTAACACCTGCATCAAATCAGATCTGCTCATTAGTCTGCATCTAAAAAGGAGTGATCACACCTTGGAGAGCTGTTGCACCAAGTGGACTGACATGAATTATGGCTCCAACTCGAGAGATGTCAATTGAAACAAAGGAGAGGATTATCAAACTCTTAAAAGAGGGTAAATCATCACGCAATGTTGCAAAAGATGTGGTTGTTCACAGTCAGCTGTGTCTAAACTCTGGACAAATACAAACATGGGAAGGTTGTTAAAGGCAAACATACTGGTAGACCAAGGAAGACATCAAAGCATAAGACAGAAAACTTAAAGCAGTATGTCTCAAAAATCGAAAATGCACAACAAAACAAATGAGGAACGAATGGGAGGAAACTGGAGGAAACTGGAGTCAACGTCTGTGACTGAACTGTAAGAAACGCCTAAAGGAAATGTGCTTTACATAGAGAAAAGCTAAACGAAAGCCATCATTAACACCTAAACAGAAAAAAAACAAGGTTACAATGGGCTAAGGAAAGCAATCGTGGACTGTGGATGGCTGGATGAAAGTCATATTCAGTGATGAATCTCGAATCTGCATTGGGCAAGGTGATGATGCTGGAACTTTTGTTTGGTGCCGTTCCAATGAGATTTATAAAGATGACTGCCTGAAGAGAAGATGTAAATTTCCACAGTCATTGATGATATGGGGCTGCATGTCAGGTAAAGGCACTAGGGAGATGGCTGTCATTACATTATCAATAAATGCACAAGTCTACGTTGATATTTTGGACACTTTTCTTATCCCATCAATTGAAAGGATGCTTGGGGATGATGAAATCATTTTTCAAGATGATAATGCATCTTGCCATAGAGCAAAAACTGTGAAAACATTCCTTGCAAAAGACACATAGGGTCAATGTCATGGCCTGCAAATAGTCCGGATCTTAATCCAATTGAAAATCTTTGGTGGAAGTTGAAGAAAATGGTCGATGACAAGCCTGCAAAGCTGATCTGGCAACAGCAATCAGAGAAAGTTGGAGCCAGATTGATGTAGAGTACTGTTTGTCACTCATTAAGTCCATGCCTCAGAGACTGCAAGCTGTTATAAAAGCCAGAGGTGGTGCAACAAAATAGTAGTGATGTGTTGGAGCGGCCTTTTGTTTTTCATGATTCCATTTTTTCCTCAGAATTGAGTGATTCCATATTTTTTCCCCTCTTAGTCTGAAAAAGTAACCGTTACTGACTGCCACAATTTTTCATGATTTCTTATAGTGTTTCTTAAAGCCAGAAAATTGCCATTTGAAATTACTTTAGTTTTGTGTCGTGTCTGATTTGCTTTTTTTCGACAAAATTAAACAACTGAATGAACATCCTCCGAGGCTGATTCCATAATTTTTGCCAGGGGTTGTAGTACCAGCAACATGACACTTAACTAAACTGACTAAACCAATTCAACTACAAGAACACCTAAATCAATAACACTGACAACACTGTTAAACAGGAACATCAACATTTAAAACCTCTAACCTGCACTCCCATGGTGCATTGCAGCACAACATCAATTTACAGGCTAGCTAAAATCGCAAATTTCTCCCCAAAATTTTTGTCCTATCAACTTTCCGTTTTCACAACATTCATCCTTGACCCAAAATACATAAGCGTACCAAATCCCTCCAAAAAGCTGTCACCCTGTTTGGGTCCAGGCACACCACTCAACAAATATTGCTAAATATTATTCCCTCCCCCAGAGCACTTATATAGACTTCCAATTACTGTGGTCAACATGCTCAACTTGTGGCCCGGGGCAGGACTGGAGCGTATCTGTATTAACTCAACTGATACCTCAGGGTAACGGTTTTGACACTTGCCAAATTTGACGCCAAGTCATATCAACGTGGCCAGAAGATGCATCTAAGGTTTTTAATATGTTCCAAGGACCCTCCAAGTTACTTCTGTGGACACACCCCAGCAGTGGAAGTCACATGAGGCGATGCCCTTGAAAACTTTCCTATTCCACACCTGCAGGTCAGCTGACTCCCTTTTATTAGCACTTCATTAGAATTCATTAATTGGTTTGTTTCTCCTGGGCACAGCCAGAACCAAAAACAGAGCAGTCAGAAACTGGAGCAAGCGTCTTGTGATCCAGATAGACAACACGCACAGGGCAGAGCTGCTTAAAGAAGTAGACGTCATTTTTATTTACTTGTTCTGTACATAGAGTTGATACCAGCACAGGTGTTAACCGTGGGAAATATTAACACATGTAAATGGTATAAGAAAATAAAAGGCACAATATTTTTTAATTCTTACACAAAAGAGACTTTCCAAGAATGAGGGGGGAAAAAAAACAGCATGGTAATATTGTTAATGCCATTACAAAACAATCTGAAGCACGAGGAAAAGCAAACACATCTTAAAAGAAAGAGAAAAAACAGGGTGTATTGCTTAATTAGTAGATTCCATGAAGGTTCAAACAGAAAACACTGGTTTCAGACCAGGAGGCATTTAAAAATATGAGTAAACTTTTAACTAAATAAATGACATTAAGCAGCATTTGGCCAAAGAGAACCACTTCCCTGGCCAAGAGGTCATGCACAGAGGCAACCAGCAGGCATTTTTTTTTTCCCTTTTTGAACTTTAGGTACTATTAATAAAAACCTCAACAAATCAAACATCAGAATATGTTGATTTAGCTAACCAAAAACTACTTTAAAAAAAAAAGTGTGCAGGAAGGGGGTGAACAAACAAAAGCTGCACAATACTGTTAAAGAGGACAGAGGGGGAAGGATAACAGGGATATTTAAACAGCAGAACTCTACAGGTCCGAAGTGTTTAGTCTGCAACAGAACTGGTGCACAGACGCTTTCCGCTAATCCAAGAGGCGCCTTGTGCAGAGAATCTGTGCAGATATAATGGAATCAATGAGACTGCAAGCCTAACCGGACAGGAGCGGCATCACCACGAGTTTGGCGGAGGGGTGGGGGTGGAGGAGTTGGTGGATGCTAAAAGTCACTTTTGTCTTTTGTTCTCAAAGGCATTGATGAGATGTAATTGGCCTGCTGAGACTCTCCCCTGACTTACGTTAGCAAGGGTCTCACCAGTGACCAGCCCTCAATCCCGCACTGCTGTGATAGTGAATGGTGCTCAGACAGCTGCGGGAAGTGCTGGCGGGGTTACTGTAAAACCTCCATCAAACTTGGCACGCCTAATTAAAAAAATTTGAAATCATCTGGGCCCGTATTCACAAAGCATCCTTAGGCGAAAAGTAGCTTGCAGTGACGTCATTCTAATAAAAATCTTAGAATTCCTCAAATTCTTAGAAATTTGTTACAATTTTTCCTTGGTAACAAACATTATTCACAAAGCATCTTAGGCCTTAAACGGTTAAGAGGAGGGAGAAGCCTGAAAGTATCTTAGACAAAACGGCAGAAAGCGAGAGCGGAAGGAGATATTTTTTCCAGTCTACTGAATGGCAGTGATTCATTAACACGCTACCGGCTTGATGATGCAGAGATGTTTGTGGTTGCCTCATCAGGAATGAGCTTACTTTTCCCACCCAGCGTAGTACATAATAACGCCTGAGATGAAGGTCATCACAACGTTGTGATACCCCTATGGGAAAAATGTAAACTGCATGCAAATTAACATCATTATCAAAGCAAGCAATGCCAGCAGCCATAACCTAAACTCACCTGTTGGAAGAGAACTTGGCTTGTGTGCTGCAATTAAAGGCTTACATTAGGATTGGGGACCCAACGTAGACCAGAGGAGGCACACAGACACAGTGAGTTACCATAGCAACACTGCATGCCCACATATGGCACATACACTCAACAAAAATATAAACGCAACTTTTGGTTTTGCTCCCATTTTGTATGAGATGAACTCAAAGATCTAAAACTTTTTCCACATACACAATACCACCATTTCCCTCAAATATTGTTCACAAACCAGTCTAAATCTGTGATAGTGAGCACTTCTCCTTTGCTGAGATAATCCATCCCACCTCACAGGTGTGCCATATCAAGATGCTGATTAGACACCATGATTAGTGCACAGGTGTGCCTTAGACTGCCCACAATAAAAGGCCACTCTGAAAGGTGCAGTTTTGTTTTATTGGGGGGGATACAGTCAGTATCTGGTGTGACCACCATTTGCCTCATGCAGTGCAACACATCTCCTTTGCATCATCCGTGAAGAGAACACCTCTCCAACGTGCCAAATGCCAGCGAATGTGAGCATTTGCCCACTCAAGTCGGTTACGACGAATTGGAGCCAGGTCGAGACCCCAATGAGGACGACGAGCATGCAGATGAGCTTCCCTGAGATGGATTCTGACAGTTTGTGCAGAAATTCTTTGGTTATGCAAACCGATTGTTCAGCAGCTGTCTGAGTGGCTGGTCTCAGGACAATCTTGGAGGTGAACATGCTGGATGTGGAGGTCCTGGGCTGGTGTGGTTACACGTGGTCTGCGGTTGAGGCTGGTTGGATGTACTGCTAAATTCTCTGAAACGCCTTTGGAGACGGCTTATGGTAGAGACATGAACATTCAATACACGAGCAACAGCGCTGGTTGACATTCCTGCTGTCAGCATGCCAATTGCACGCTCCCTCAAATCTTGCGACATCTGTGGCATTGTGCTGTGTGATAAAACTGCACCTTTCAGAGTGGCCTTTTATTGTGGGCAGTCTAAGGCACACCTGTGCACTAATCATGGTGTCTAATCAGCATGTTCATATGGCACACCTGTGAGGTGGGATGGATTATCTCAGCAAAGGAGAAGTGCTCACTATCACCCATTTAGACTGGTTTGTGAACAATATTTGAGGGAAATGGTGATATTGTGTATGTGGAAAAAGTTTTAGATCTTTGAGTTCATCTCATACAAAATGGGAGCAAAACCAAAGTTGTGCGTTTATATTTTTGTTGAGTATGAAACAGTCTTTAAGAAAAGAAACAAACAGCCCCATGAATCTCTATTAATAGCTTAAATGACATGTTTTCTTCTGTGGGATGGGAGTAGATGCAAAATGAATTATTTTATTACTCTGTGGGCACAAATTCTCAGCGCTTCATGGGTGCAAGCGGGACTGAAATACACACTGCGGGAAAGGCCGGGAGTCTAACACCGTTGCGGGTACGGGCGGTAATGGTCCGAATTTCAGCGGACGCAGGACAAAGAAATTAGTCCCGTACAGGGCTCTAGCTGCGATCTCCACTCTGGCTTTGGACTGCAGCACATAATCAGCGCTTCTCACATGTCGCTTGTGCGCAATTACCAGCATGGAGAGTAAACCTAACAATAAGCTAATCCATCAGCATATGAATGAGGTGCGCACAAACATTTTGAAGCTGTACAACAATTAATTTAAGTTTGCCGAGTTTCATCATCATGTCATTAAATTATTTTCACAATTACACAATTCTGAATACTGTTCAAGTTATACGATTGGTTGATTATACTGTCCATTAGGGTTTGTAAGAGTAGAATGGGAGGCAGAGCCTTCAGCTTTCAGGCTCCTCTCCTGTGGAACCAGCTCCCAATCAGATCAGGGAGACAGACACCCTCTCTACTTTTAAGATTAGGCTTAAAACTTCCTTTTTGCTAAAGCTTATAGTTAGGCTGGATCAGGTGACCCTGAACCATCCCTTAGTTATGCTGCTATAGACGTAGACTGCTGGGGGGTTCCCATGATGCACTGTTCCTTTCTCTTTTTTGCTCTGTATGCACCACTCTGCATTTAATCATTAGTGATCGATCTCTGCTCCCCTCCACAGCATGTCTTTTTTCCTGGTTCTCTCCCTCAGGCCCCAACCAGTCCCAGCAGAAGACTGCCCCTCCCTGAGCCTGGTTCTGCTGGAGGTTTCTTCCTGTTAAAAGGGAGTTTTTCCTTCCCACTGTAGCCAGGTGCTTGCTCACCAGGTGGTCGTTTTGACCATTGGGGTTTTACATAATTATTGTATGGCCTTGCCTTACAATATAAAGCGCCTTGGGGCAACTGTTTGTTGTGATTTGGCGCTATATAAAAAAATTGATTGATTGATTCACAACTAGGAGCGTGGAGAGCAATTTTTTTTTTTTCCCTTTTTGTGACAACCAATCACAGCTCTTTGAAGACGTCATACCAACGGGCTCCTCACAAAGATAAAGGTTTCTGTCCCCTCCTTGCTTAGAGTTTCTCTCAGACACTTCCTGGATCATTTTTAGCCTAAAAATTAGGAATCTTTAGGCTAAGTCAGGAGCTTTCAGAGGACTCAGAAATGCTTTGTGAATACGAACCCTGGAGCTCGATGCTGTTGGCACCAAAAACCTAATGTTCCTGGCCACGTTCTTTCAGCTCACAACTTAAAACCGCTATTCAGCTTTTCCTTGTCACGTAATAAAACTGCATTAAAAGAGGAAAAATAGTACAATAACACCATACGGATGCACCACGTCAGGAAAAGCTCACTAAGATCTGAGTCAGGCGTGTGAGTGCATAATCTACCATTTCAAACTAACTTTGTAAGTACACCTGCACTTGCATCTTTCAGAAAACTTGTCACACATCACCAGTTTAAAACCTGTTTAAGATTTAAGTTTTCCGATATGGAGCACACCGCTCTTTAAACCCAGTGGTGGGAACAGCGAGGCTAATCTGCTAACTGCTCATTAGAGGAGCTAACTTTTTTGTTAGCAGCTTAGCTTTTCAGATAACTTTGAAAATCATTAGCAGACCAATTCACTTCAACTAAGTTTAGATCAGCCAACAGTTAACCATTTTTTCCCCAAATAAAGTAATCAAAACGTTTGTAACCGTTAAATGGCATGTCTCTTCCTGTTAGAGCTCATACACTAAACCCAGTAAGTGAAACAGACATTACATGAAGGCAACAAGCATCATCTCAAAGAGATGGAGCAGGACAAGCCAGAATAAATACACCCCACTATTTAAAATTACATTTCTATGTATTTATTTCTTCATATTAGTTATTTAATACTTTCTGTATTCTAAATAAAGTGGACACTGAATGGAATTTATTTAGTTAATTATATATTAAAATTTAAGCCTTTTGGGGCAGTTTTTCAGAGTTTAAGACCCAAGAAATTAAACCAAAGTTAAATTCATAGAATAAAAATTAGCAGTTAATTTTTCAGTTAGCAGATTACCGGTTATCGAAGCCAACTTTCAGGTTAGCTGTACCCACCACTGTTTACACCGGATGGTTACGACGGCATGGCATGTTTGGCAGCTGACTTCACATATTAAAGGAGACACAACGTGTGGTTCAGGTTAACATGTGAACTCATGCATTTACCATTAACATTAGTATATACAGGTATGGCAGGTCTTTGTTAACGTGAACCCCCACCCCTAACAGTTTGTAATTGTTGTGGTTACATCACTGGGATTGAGCGCGACTCCATATGCTAAAATTAGCAAAGCCTTTTTTCTTTTCTTTTAAATGCATGTCAAAGTAGCAATGTCCAGTTTAAATATCAGTACGCTCCACATCTGAAAATTACAGGAAAACTTTAATCTCTGAGCTAGTTGTCACAGCCAAGAAATGTGAATGCACGTGTGCTTATCCAAAGAATAAGGTACAACAGTGATTGTTTTGACGAATGACTTGACTGGAGGGTTCAGTCCTCTTTTCAGTGCTCGCCCAGACCCACCAGGGCTACTGCTTTCAGGATCTCACACACACACAAACACAAATATTCTCACAGCAACACAACTTACCAAAGCCCCAAAGACTTGCAACAAACACTCCAAGAAATAATAATAATAATGAACAAAAACAAACAAACTGTGATGTAATGTGGTAAATATCTACTGTGTACACACATATACACACAGGCACACGCTCACACACAGGCATACACACAACGATGCCCAGTATTCTGGAAATGAAACGGACTCTAACCGAGATACTGCCTAGCCGAAAACCAAGACACAACAAAGGGATCAGGTTTTAGCTCGAAACCAAAGTCTGACGATGTAAACAGTCACAAAGCCCTGCAACGGTTGATAACAGAGGGCTCACGATCATGGCGCAGCCCAAAGCACGCAAGCACGTAACCATGGTGACACTGGTGGCAAAGGTGGAGACAGCCAGCAGATTCAGGTGGAAACTGGTGAGAAGGAACCAGCTGAAGTCCCAGATCAGTCACTCTCATCTGGATTCTGGGGGTCCATGATTTTGACGTGGGTGAATGGGAAGAGACCCCTCCGTCCGTTCACCTCACCCTCCCACTGACCGTTGATGTTCATTCGTGTCACCTTGACGATGTCACCAACCTGAAGACAGAAAAAAGAGTTACACTCAAAACAACCGAGATTTAAAATGACATTCCAATGTGCTCTGGCCCTGTAAAATAGAAAGCTTTCTGCCACCTCCTGGCCATGTCTGGGATTGTTGCATGAAAAATGTGTGATGGAAATGAAGAGCAGGTGTACTGACAGTTACACGTAGTTTGAAAGTACATAATCTGCTAGTGTCTTTCTTTTCCAAAGCAGCGATACAGTAGCCACAAAAAAAACAAACAAACAAACACCATTGCTGCTTGTATGAATTATGCTGAAGTAAAACAGAATGTGGTAACTGGAGAACTCTGAACACTATTCAACCCACCAGATCTGGTTAAAGATCAGATCACTGATCCGTTTCGTGCATGAGTGACGCAGCTCTACATTGATTGGCTGTCACCTGCGTCACTCATTACCCCCAAGAGCCTGGTCTGCTTGAGGTTTCTTCCTTATAGGGAGTTTTTCCTCACCACATGTTGCTAGTGCTCGCTCTGGGGGTTGGTTAGGTTAGTCCTTACTGGCGTAAAGTGCCTTGATTCGACTTTCTTGTGATCTGGTACTATATAAATATAATTATAAGTGAATAGTATATTGATGTGTATGTCTGTGTCGACATGTAGTAGTGAATTTGTATTTATGTAAATATGACTGATTAGAATTGTTGGACTTGTACTAGCAGGGGTGGGCGCTAATAAGCTTTGCTTCAGCCCACACCCTTTCGGACTCACTAGTTTTGTCTGTGTTTGTTTGTGGAATTGTTCATTTTTTTTCTATTTGAATATTTTGTGTGCCGAATAAAAAACTTTGTCACTTGTCACTCATGCATGAAACGGATCAGATTATAACAGAATGTGACTTTTTAAATATCTTAAAATACATCAAGGTTTGCCATCTTTGAACTTGTCCAAGGTCTGTCTCAAGAATGTTCCCTGTGAATTTGAAGACTGTGGCAGTAACAGAACTGGACTTATGCTGAACACAGAGACTGATAGACAGACAGATGCCAGGTCTTCGCAATACCCTATGGCCAGTGTTGGCCTTGGGTTAAAAGTATTAAATAACAGTTGTACACATTACAGTAAACAAACGTTTGACTGAGATAAATGTCACAACTTGGTAACAAATTATAAACTCAACTATCTTTTTGCTCAGGTTCTCATATACAAGCATTTATGTACTTTTTATGTTTAGAATGTCTTAAATAATTCATGACATTTGTTTCTGCTGTCTGGACTGTGGAAATTCTAACTTGCAGTTTCAACACGAATGAGTGATTGCATGTTTCAAGGGGAGCCCAGTGTTGCGACCGAATGGTCCCCCCCCCCCCCCCCCCCCCCCCAAAAAAATCGGTCTGCCTTTTGCATCTGCACATGCATCATTAGCCGTGGTTCAAGGACTAAAACCTCGTTTTCTGCATTAAAACTGCACTTTAGTCAACTCTCAGCGACAGACAACTAAAGCTTTTGCACAATAATCATTTCCACATAAATTCACCATTATTTCATCACAAAAGACGGAGGAAGTGATCAGAGCGGCGCAGCTAAATGAGCTGCTAGCTGATGCGTTCACTGCGCAATTTCAAAGCGTCACGGAATATCGCCGAGCTTCTGCTTTAAAAGGCCTTGTTTCGCTTCAAACTGACCTTTAGAATGATTTAAGAGGTTTTACCTTTACCATCTGATGATTAATAATCCCATAACCATTTGATTGCTTTGGGTGAAGAGACTCTGCTGCTCTGGTCCAAAATGATGCATGCGCAGATGCAAAAGGCAGATGCATTACAAGCACATCTACAGGCTTATTTTGCTCTGTGCGTCGCGTTGGAAAGCGGTAGCTATCGTTAATAATTTGATTAGTTGTTATGCTCTCGTCGGAACAATGTCGGGACTCTTGTAGTTTTCTCTGGGCCCCTCCCCAATCGGAACAGGAGTGACATGTTTAGCCACATGTTCTCCTGAATGCTGGCTGAGTGGTGTCAAAAAATGAGGTGGGCTTCATAGATAATTGGGCAAAGCTTCTGGGGGGAAAACCTGGTCTGTTAGGAGAGACGGATCCATCCCACTTGGATGGAGCAGCTCTCATTTCTAGAAATCTGGCCAATTTTCTTAAATCCTCCAAACCGTGGACCTATCCAGGGTTGGGACCAGGAAGCAGAGTTGTAGTCTTACACACCTCTCTGCAGCTTCTCTCCCCCTGCCATCCTCATTACCCCATCCCCGTAGAGACGGTGCCTGCTCCCAGACCAACAATAACCAGCAAAAATCTATTTAAGCATAAAAATTCCCAAAAGGAAAAAATAATATAGCACCTTCAACTGCACCACAGACTAAAACAGTTAAATGTGGTCTATTAACATTAGATCTCTCTCTAAGTCCCTGTTAGTAAATGATATAATAATTGATCAACATATTGATTTATTCTGCCTTACAGAAACTGGTTACAGCAGGATGAATATGTTAGTTTAAATGAGTCAACACCCCCGAGTCACACTAACTGCCAGAACGCTCGTAGCACGGGCCGAGGTGGAGGATTAGCAGCAATCTTCCCATTCCAGCTTATTAATTAATCAAAACCCAGACAGAGCTTTAATTCATTTGAAAGCTTGTCTCTTAGTCTTGTCCATCCAAATTGGAAGTCCCAAAAAACAGTTTATTGTTATCTATCGTCCACCTGGTCGTTACTGTGAGTTTCTCTGTGAATTTTCGGACCTTTTGTCTGACTAGTGCTTAGCTCAGATAAGATAATTACAGTGGGCAATTTTAACATCCACATAGATGCTGAGAATGACAGCCTCAACACTGCATTAATCTATTGTTAGACTCAATTGGCTTTGCTCAAAATGTAAATGAGTCCACCCACCACTTTAATCATACCTTAGATCTTGTTCGACTTATGGTATGAAAATTGAAGACTTAACAGTATTCCCTGAAAACCCCTTCTGTCTGAATCATTTCTAAACATTTACATTTACTCTGATGGACTACCCAGCAGTGGGGAATACGTTTCATTACAGTCGAAGTCTTACAGAAAGCGCTTGTAACCTAGGTTTAAGGATATGATTCCTTCTTTATGTTCTCCAATGCCATATACCAGCACAGGGCCAGAGTAGCTTCCTAAACTCTTGTGAGTGAGATACATTATCTCGTCAATAGTTTTATCTCCTCATTGAGGACAACTTTGGATGCTGTAGCTCCTCTGAAAGAGAGAGCTTTAATCAGAAATGCCTGACTCCGTGGTATAACTCACAAACTCACCGCTTAAAGCAGATAACCCGTAAGTTGGAGAGAAATGGCATCTCACTAATTTAGAAGATCTTCACTTAGCCTGGAAAAAGAGTCTGTTGCTATATAAAAAAGCCCCCATAAAGCTAGGACATCTTACTACTCATCACTAATGAAGAAAATAAGAACAACCCCAGGTTTCTTTTCAGCACTGTAGCCAGGCTGACAAACAGTCAGAGCTCTATTGAGTCGAGTATTCCTTAACTTTAACTAGTAATGACTTCATGAATTTCTTTGCTAATAAAATTTTAACTATTAGAGAAAAAAATACTTCATAACCATCCCAAAGACATATCGTTCTCTTTGGCTGCTTTCAGTGATGCCGGGTCTTTGGTTAGGACTCTCTCTCCAATTGTTCTGTCAGTTATTTTCATTAGTTACTTCATCCAAACCATCAACATGTCTATTAGACCCCATTCCTACCAGGCTGCTCAAGGAAAGCCCTACCATTAATTAATGCTCGATCTTAAATATGATCAATCTGTCTTTATTAGTTGGCTATGTACCACAGGCTTTTAAGGTGGCAGTAATTAAACCATTACTTAAAAAGCCATCACTGACCCAGCTATCTTAGCTAATTATAGGCCCAATCCCAACCTTCCTTTTCTCTCAAAAATTCTTGAAAGGGTAGTTGTAAAACAGCTAACTGATCATCTGCAGAGGAATTGAAGAGTTTCAGTCAGGGTTTAGAATTCATCATAGTACAGAAACAGCATTAGTGAAGGTTACAAATGATCTTATGGCCTAAGACAGTGGACTCCATCTCTGTGCTTGTTCTGTTAGACCTCAGTGCTGCTTTTGATACTGTTGACCATAAAATTTTATTACAGAGATTAGAGCATGCCATAGGTATGAAAGGCACTGCGCTGCAGTGGTTTGAATCATATTTATCTAATAGATTACAATTTTGTTCATGTAAATGAGAATCTTCTTCACAGACTAAGGTTAATTATGGAGTTCCATAAGGTTTCTGTGGTAGGACCAATTTTATTCACTTTATACATGCTTCCCTTAGGCAGTATTATTAGACATCATTGCTTAAATTTTTCATTGTTACCAGATGATACTCAGCTTTATCTATCCATGGAAGCCAGAGGACACAATCCAATTAGCTAAACTGCAGGAATGCTTTACAGACAAAGACATGGATGACCTCTAATTTCCTGCTTTAAATTCAGATAAAACTAAGTTACTGTACTTGGCCCCACAAATCTTCGAAACATGGTGTCTAACCAGATCCTTACTCTGGATGGCATTACCCTGACCTCTAGTAATACTGTGAGAAATCATTTTTGATCAGGATATGTTCATTCAATGCGCATATTAAACAAATATGTAGGGCTGCTTTTTTGCATTTGCGCAATATCTCTAAATTAGAAAGGTCTTGCTCAGAGTGATGCTGAAAACTAATTCATGCATTTATTTCCTCTAGGCTAGACTATTGTAATTCATTATTATCAGGTTGTCCTAAAAGTTCCCTGAAAAGCCTTCAGTTAATCAACATGCTGCAGCTAGAGTACTGACAGGGACTAGACGAGAGAGAACATATTTCACCCATATTGGCTCTTCTCATTGGCTTCCTGTTAATTCCAGAATAGAATTTAAAATTCTTCTTCTTACTTATAAGGTTTTGAATAATCAGGTCCCATCTTATCTTAGGGACCTCATAGTACCATATCACCCCAATAGAGCGCTTTGCTCTCAGACTGCAGGCTTACTTGTAGTTCCTAGGGTTTGTAAGAGTAGAATGGGAGGCAGAGCCTTCAGTTTTCAGGCTCCTCTCCTGTGGAACCAGCTCCCAATTCGGATCAGGGAGACAGACACCCTCTCTACTTTTAAGATTAGGCTTAAAACTTTTCCTTTTTGCTAAAGCTTATAGTTAGGGCTGGATCAGGTGACCCTGAACCATCCCTTAGTTATGCTGCTATAGACTTAGACTGCTGGGGGAGTTTCATTATGCACTGAGTGTTTCTTTCTCTTTTTGCTCTGTATGCGCCACTCTGCATTTAATCATTAGTGATTGATCTCTGCTCTCTTCCACAGCATGTCTTTTTCCTGGCTCTCTCCCTCGCCCCAACCAGTCCCAGCAGAAGACTGCCCCTCCCTGAGCCTGGTCTGCTGGAGGTTCTTCCTGTTTAAAGGGAGTTTTTCCTTCCCACTGTCGCCAAGTGCTTGCTCACAGGGGGTCGTTTTGACGTTGGGGGTTTTTCCGTAATATTGTATGGCTTTGCCTTACACTATAACGCACCTTGGGGCAACTGTTTGTTGTGATTTGGCGCTATATAAATAAATTTATTTGATTTAGTCTTTTTTTTTGGGGATGTTTGCAGCACCACACACAGGCCGGCTTATGTTACTACAACGTTTAAAGCTTCGAGGTACAGAATTTGCCTCGAATAGTTTTGTAATCCAATTATTCGAGTTACTCGACTAATCGTTTCAGCATAACACAGATGTGAAGCAGTTCTCATAAACAGTGTTTATACAATTAAATATTAGTTCAGTGATTCACAGGAAAAATAAATCTTCCAAGTATTTTTCACTGTATGCAGTAAATATTTGAAATTGCGAAGAAAAATGCAGACTGAAATTTTTAATAATATTCCTTTTTCACTTTCTGTAAAGTAATAAATTTGATACATTTTTCTTAATGTTTGATTTGAAATAGAATGTACAGTTCACAATGCATTTCTATGTATGGCAATAAAAGCTATTATAAGGATTTTGAGTGTTACTTATTTTAAACACTTATTTTGATTTGCCAAGAAGCCTACCTGAGGATAGGTTCAAGCAGCATGTTCTGAGATGCATATAGCAAGTGAAGGTTTGGATAAATGCAAGCGTAGCCAACCCTAATGTGGGCTCACCTCTTGATGATGATGAAAGGAGGATGAATATCTCCAGCACATCTTATTCACTGGTTATCACCACTACAGTTATGGTGCTGTTAGATCTTAGTGCTGCATTCGACACCGTGGATCACCATATTCTACTCGATAGGCTGTAGAATCATTTTGGGATTACTGGGAGTGCCCTTGCATGGTTGACATCATACCTGACCACTACCATTGACATTAACGCTTGTCCGATTGTCCGGGACAAGTGTAAAATGTGATCGAACAAGCAATATGCTCTAAATCGTCCGGACTGGACAAGTGGCACTTTTTTTCTTTGGTTTAAACGTTCAAATTCTTTATTTTCATCACTCTGGAACCAAAATACCGACCGTCGTCTTTTTGTTTTTCTTATTTACATCACGTCTCGTCTCGCACCTCGCAAGAAACGTCTTTGGTTTTTCCCGCCACTCTCCACGCAGTAGACAATCGGGAAACATGATATCACAGGGTTCTCCCCAGACAATGGGACAACGGCGTCATGCCATCAGTGTTATGACAGTGCCGTCACACTCTGCCCTGCTCTCAGGTAGTTTTCTAAAATCCAGCCAGGCTGCTTGTGCTGAACTGCCCGCTTGCCCCTCCCCTGCTGGCAGGCTGCGGCTCAGAGAGCACAGTGGAAAAAAACTGTCAAAGTCTTCAGATAAAAAGAGCTCCTTCTGCTTGCATAGCAACAGAAATTAATTTATAGGGTTTATTTTACAGCTGAAAGCCTTCATGTTTTCAAAGTTTGCTCAAATACCGTATGAGAGTGAAGAGTCTCTCGTTCCCTCACACACAGTGAGAGAGAGAGGAGGAAAAAGTGTGAACAGACGCTACACGCTGTAAAAAGCAGTGAAGCAATTGTAATCAACGATCTTCACCACACAGCCTCAGTGAAACAGTAAAGTGTAAAAAACTGATTCAGAAAGTTTTTCATCCACGATTTCATCATTAAAACAGCAAATTTACTCCTTTACGTCTTCCAGAATTATTTTTTTCATTTTCTTTTTATTATTGTTGTTTATGCACTAATGACACCCGATCAAATTACTGCATGTGAGAACTTATTTAGTAATAAATTGATTCTGATTTGACAATCAAATCAGTCTAGATTTAGCTCTTGTTCAAACAAGACAATTAGGGGTTATAGTTTTTTTTTTAATGAGTATGGAATTCCACTCAAAAATGTTGAGAAAAAAAAAATAAGCTAAACTGTCAACATGACAGAAAACACTGCCTGGACTCTTACTGGACTGAAGATACAATGCGTCATTTTTAAGTAAGAGAGCAAATGCTATGTCCATCAAATATTAATGTGTTTTTAAACTTTTCAATGTTATTTATTTTATTAACTTTGACAGAAAAATACAAAAAAGAACTTTGATATTGCAACATAAGTGTAATTTGTTTTGTCTATTCTTGCTTTCAATGCATCTAAAACCATTGAAATTGAATTTTAATCACCCAGAAAGGAGAGAGCAATTCATGAAAAAAGTGTAATTTCAGTACTTCCACAGTAGCACGACCCTGGACACCCCTAGGTGACACGCGCCATTGGCTTCACACGGCTCGCACCTACGGCACTTGCTTGTCCAGACAACCAGCTTATCCTATAGGACAAGTAAACTGCCGGGGTTACTTGTCCTATGGACAACTACACTAAAAGCTTAATGTCAATGCCTGGACCAGTCGTTCTGACTGTGGTTTGCACAATACCACTACCTCTAACCTTAGTGACATGAAATTTGAGGTTCCACAGGGGTCCGTCTTAAGCCCCCTGCTTTTCCTCCCTTTATGTAGCACCCCTTGGGCACATATTGCAGTGTTTTGGGATTGCTTTTATTGCTAAGCTGATGATAATCAGTTATACATGCGATAACTGCTGGTAATCTCATCCACATAAAATGCTTAGAAGATTGCCTTGCATCAATGAGAAGCTGGATGATCAGCAATTTCCTACTTTTAAACTCTGACAAGTCTGAAATGATGATTCTTGGTCCAGTGAGACATTGGCATCAATTTGAGCAGCTAACGCATAGCCTAGGCTTGTGTGTCATACATCACACTGACAAAGTGAGGAACCTTGGGATAATTTTTGATCTTACGTTGTCCTAGGACCTCCACATTAGAGACTTACAAGGACCTGCTTCGTTCCACCTGCGAAATATAGTGAAGATTCGTCCCATCCTGTCTATGGCTGATGCTGAGACCCTGATTCATGCATGTGTTTTTTCTAGATTGGACAACTGCAATGTTCTATTTTCTGGTTTACTGCAGTCCAGCATTAAGAGTCTCCAAATGGTTCAAAATGCTGCTGCCAGATGTTTGACAGGAAGCTAAAGTTTGACCACATTACATCCATTTTGGCATCTTTTCCCTTGCTTCCTGTCCCTGTGAGATCAGTAAGGTTCTGTTACTAACCGATAAAATTATTCACGGACCGGCACCTCCCTACCTAGCTGACCTAATTAAACCCTACGTACTGGCCCGGGCTATGCATTCTTAGGGTGCAGGACTACTTTGTGTCCCTCGGGTGAATAAAAAGTCTGCGGGACACAGAGCTTTCTCTATCCTGCACCTGCTTTGTGGAATGATCTCCCTGCATCAAAAAAACTGATTCTGTACAGACTTTCAAGTCCCAGACCTAAGACACACTTATTTTCCCATTTGTATGCTAGCATACTAGCACAGTATGTTACTGTGCTTTCTACCCTTTTAAATTAATTTTATTAGTAAGCAGAGAGGCAGCAGCCTCAACTTTATCTGAAGCCTGGGTCCTTTAGTGACGTTTAGGGCTAGCGGGCGGCGACCACCTTAGTATTTTTTCTGTTTTTCTTGTTGCTTAATACTGACAAATTATACTGTATTTGTTGTCTTTCTGCCACCTGATTCTGTTTTTTTTCCCCTCTCTGAGGTGTGGCTCCACCCAGACATGAGAGTACGTCTTCTGCTGCAGGCCTTCCGTCGTATGCACCAGCATGGTCTCCCAAATTTGCTGTATATTCGTATTGTTAATTGTGTCGATAGGATAGCCCAAGCAGAGGGTCACCCCTTTGAATGTGGTCTGTTTGAGATTTTTTCCTCAAATCATCAGAGGAAGTTTTTCCTTACCACTGTCCCCTGTCTGCTTGCTCTAGAGGTTGGTAAGGATAGACCTTACTTGTGTGAAGTGCCTTGAGGCAACTTTGTTGTGATTTGGCGCTATATAAATGAAATAAATAAAATTAAATGTTAGTTTCAGAGGTCACTGATGATCTCATGTGCAACTACACAGGAAGGTCTAAGTGCTCTCGCAATTGTGCGTGCAAGAGTCAAAATATGGCATGTACACAGTAAAAGTCTGCACAGCAAATAAATTGCCCAGAACTACATTTGGTCCCACTCCAAATGGAGCTAAATAAACTCTTATCACAGTGTAAAACAAATTATCATGCTGTGAATGACTCTTATTGCAGTTAAAAAACTTAATTTGACAAGATGATAGAGCTAATTTCACACTATAATAAAGGATAATTAACAGAGCAAGAGATCTGCATGGAAAAATATCAGACTGAGGTCTTGACAGTACAAAAAAAAATGCAGTACCAAAAAGACAGGTCTGATATCCTGTACAGACCAAGCAAGCAAGGTTAATAATTTTGTATTATATGGCTGTTCAGAGCTGGTGTTTTCATCTTGTTGGTATTAATTTTGCATGTCCACTTCGAGCTAGTCTGTTGTTAATTCCTCCAATTCAAACTCGTCAGTGTAATAGAATTCGCTTCCAGAATGGTCCTCTTCACTCAATTTCTTTGTTACTTTTTGTTTTGTGCCGTGAAAATTTTAAACGAAGTCGCAAATCTGATACGTGATCTAGACTGGCTGTCATGGTAACGGTCTGATATGGGAAAATATCAGACCAATCAGAGGTGCATACTAGCATAGCCATATAATAGAGTTGATTTAACTCTTGTTGGAGTGGGATCCATTGTAGTCCCTGTAGAATGCATTTTACTCTGCAAAATTCGCTGTGTAGAGTTGTAGCTGGTGTGATGAGCGTTACTGTCCATCAGGTATCCCTTTATTTTCTGTGGTTAGGAATCTTTGATACCCTTCCTCAGGTCAGCTCTGGCAGTGCTGTAGAGAGCTCTGTCTCCCATCCTGAAGGGCGAGTTACAAGCTCTGATCAGGGTCCGGACTTCCTTCATCATGCAGGGCTTCCTGTTTGGAAAGACCCGGATGCATCCGTTTTCAGTGACATTTCCTACACAGTACCTGACAGGACAGACTGTGTGTGTGTGGTCCAGGTCCTGATCTTCAAAAATGCTCCACTCTGTGCAGGCAAAGCAGTCCTGCCGCTGGGTGAGGCCAGGCTTTGATGGTCTGGGTGGCTGGGTTTGTTTGCCTCCAGAGAGGATGTATTCTGGAAAGGTGAGAAGAGAAAGGTGGCCTGATTGTCTGAGATGGGGGAAGGGGGTCGCTCTGTAGGCATGGTTTATATTAGAAGAAACATGATCAAGTGTGATATCTCCCCTCATTGCACACTTGACATGTTGGTGGAATTTGGAGAGAACAGTCTTGAGGCATCCTTTATTAAAGTCCCCAGCAATGATGTGCACGCTATGCAAGTGAGCCCTCTGTTTAGACACCATGATCTGAAGCAGGCCGAGTGCTGTGCTAACGCTGGCATTGCGGGGTATGTAAACAGCAGTCACAATTGCTATTGTTAGCTCCCGTGGCACGTAGAAGGGTCGGCACTGGACAGACATGGCTTCTAGTTCCGGTGAGCAGTGGGCGTCTATCACTCTGCTGTCTGAGCACCAGTCCTCAAGCACGTAAGAGTCCCCCTCCTATGCTCTTATCGGGGACTGTGGTGAAAGGTGCGGCCTGCTAGGTCCACTGTGGCGTCGGGATGTGCAGGTGCAGCCAGGATTCACTAACAATCAGCAGACAACACTCAAGGATGTGGCTGATGCAGACAATTTGTGACTGCAGCTAATCCATCTGGCGTTTGAGAGGAAGATAGATGGTAGTGGAGGTCTGTGCAGTTTGTTCCTTAGCTGGACTAACAGGCCCACCTGGCATCCACGTTTCTGCTTAGTCTGCCCGTGCAACTTCTGATGCCTGCTGGGCCCGATAAACCACAGGGTGTCCGGCGGTCTCTGCGCCTCAGACGGAATGTTGTGGGTCCTTGAAAAGGCAGTAGTAATTTCCATTTTTGCCTGAAATCCAATGTTTATCAGGTCTTGGCATGTATAGATGGGGTTGCTGTGACATGTTTGTGGCAGGAGAAGAATTATAAAGACTAAATAAATCTATAAAACCCCAAAAGGTGCAAAACAGCGGGGAGCCTCGAGCCGCTGCAGCTGTACTTGCCCCATCTTACTTTAAATAAATCTGACATTCAGATTTGATACAATACCTTCCCAACAACAAGTGTGATTTATAACAAAACTGCAACAGGGAGCCTTTGAGAGGGTCAAAAACAAATGAATAAATCAAAATTATTCAGACTAAACTGCTAGCCAGAATGATACTTCCTACAGAGAACACAGAGAAGGCATCAAGTCTGTTATTCAGCAAAATCAGGGCAAAATGAAACATTATGGCACTCGTCCAATAATGACTTCATGCACCTCAAATATAATCTTAGCACTACTGAAGAGCAACTGTTGCTAAAAAGATATTCAACCCCTTTGTCAGATCTCCAGTTGAGTTTTAAAGAGTTATTTAAACAGAGGACAGTGGGATCACTCTGAATGTGCCTCCCATCAGTTCAAGCAACAGCCACTTTATTTTAAATTAAATTAGAAAATACATCATCATGGAAACACTGACTGAAATATGAACATGAGAACTCCAGAATAAGGATACCTAGACCTCAACACATTATGAAAGTCCTTCACTCGTCTCTGGAATGACAAGAATGCTTAGTCATAAGAAGAATCTGTCAGAAGAATCAGAAGAATCTGTCACAAGAAACAGGAAGGGAAAAATCTGAGTTAATTCCTGTGAAATGATTCAAGCAAGCAACTGCCTTAAACCTTGTTAGTACAATGTTGTAACCTGCTCGAGATGTGAGCAAGTAGAAATTCTATCATAGCTTGACATCATCTCTTAATGATGAAGTCAACTTGGTTCATGAAACTAAGGGTGTTTTCACACGTAGTCCCTTTTTAAAAAACAGAACTCAGCCCTCTAAAAGTGGACCAACAGAAAATGAACTGAATGTTTTTGTGTTCACATCGTGTGTTTACTTCATTCTGGTCCACTTCAGCTCTCAATTTTTAGAGAGGACTGTTCGGTCTGTGACAAGTTTACCAAACAAACCAAATTTACTGTGCAATTAGGAGAAAAACATTTCAAAAAAGCTCCTCCTTTCAGTTTTCTTTCTTTCCCCAGTAAACACTGTTTTTTTATATTGGTCCTTAATTTTACTTAGCACAGAATTGCAGGAGTAAAACTAGTACACTCAGCATTATACTGATTAAATATTTTAGTTAAAATCATATTCATTATTAATAGTTAGTAGTATTAGTAAATAATAATATTATTATTATATGTTCAAAATGGCAAAATGTGTTCAAAAGTGGTTCTTTATCCTATTTGGGGGAGGAGGGATGCTGCTCCCACCCCTCAGTGCCTAAAAAGGGCCCATTTGCTCCATATGGGGCTCTTCTCAGACATCAATGAATCTGTATTAAGCAGAATGAATTAAAGTAACTAACTCAGGCTCTGATAATGTTTTGTAACCAGCTATTTATGGTAATTCAAGTTAAATACAATGCACATGTCATATTTTGTGCTATATTTAAAGAAAAAATTAAAAAAGAAGCACTTTGGTCTGCATCAAAGTGCTTCTGGGGGACACCGGACTCGAGAGGATTTAGTACTGCTATAACGGACTGATGCAGCAGGTGGCAGCAGTGCAACAATAAGGATGCCAGCTGCCATTAAATGCCAAAGAAGAGAAGAGGTAAATTTGATGTACTCACAGGGACAAGTTTTGAGAGGAGCGCATTTTGTGTCAAAATAAAGCCATAAAATAAATAAACATTCATTTTAAGTTAGAGGTTTTATATATGGCGATATAAACGGAACACGTAAACAAATTTTGATGGAAATCCGTACACAGAGGATTTGTACACGTCTACAGTAACAAACGAAGCATTTTATTAGAGCAATTATTCAGTGCAAAGGTTTAGTTAAGTTTTATTAAGGTAGTTAGTGGGGGTGTCATGGATCGCAAATTAAATGCTTCAGATCGGATACAGTTTTTAAGCCATAGAACAGCATTTTTGGATGAGCAAAAAAAAAAAAAAAAAAAACTACTTTGCTTTCCATTTTAAAATATGACCTTTATGAGCAATGAAAGGAAGGAACTTCTTCCTTTGGTCCCGAATGAAAAATGAAAACAAGGTGTCCAATGTTTTACTTAATATCTTAAAATAAATACTAAATTGTTGTATTAAGTAGCACTACAGACCACAGAAATGAATTAAAAATAGCCTTGATGCTGTTCTCAGATTTCTGTTGTATAACAGTGCTGGGAGTAACTTATTTTCTTTTTTGACAGTTTTTATTAATTTTTCCACTTAATTATACACACACCACAAAACAATATAACTATAACAATATAACAGTCGGCTACTAAAATCAAATTCAGTCCTATAATAAGCATTAAAAGTAAACAGTATAAACATGATCATATTCAAAACAATTTTAAGAGCAGCAATGAATTTAATATTCACAGGGAACTTGAGACCAGCCACACATCAGTTTCCTGTAAATTTAGTCCATTTCCCACTTTGTTACATAAAGATCTGGCTGCAGTCTGAGCATAAATGTTAATCTCTCCATTTTGTGAGTTTCTTCAACTCTTTTCAGCCAGTCCTCCAGCTTTGGAGGGTCTGGCAGAAGCCATTTTGGGTAATTGTTTTTTTTGGCTGCAGCACCAAAGATTTTAAATAAGTATCTATCATTTATTGACATTTCCTCAGGGAGCTCCTAGCAATAATGTCAAAATGGGTTGCTGCAATTCTAAACCCAAATCCGTTCTATTTCCACTTTAACACCACTCCAAAATCCAGTAATTTTTGGACAGGACCAGAAAATGTGAGTGCGGTTGGCCTCTTTGTCCCCACAACCTCTCCAACACTTAACAGCACCCAAGTTTCTCCCTTGTTGTTGTTTTGGAGTCGGACCAAACTTTTCCAACAAAACTCTCTCCAGTAATTTGAGGAAGAAGTTGACATTGCAGATTCACACATTGTCCCACTGTTCATCTGAAATATCCATATTTAGTTCTTTCTCCCATCTTTTTTAATATAATCTGTTGATTTGCAGTTGCCATTCAACAAGCCTTGATAGAGTTTAGAAATGATCGATTTACATTGATTATGGTAAGCTTGTATAACCAGATGAATTATCCCATTATTTTCTGACACTTTCACTACTTTTGAAAATATTATTGACGTAATTGTAAATACCTAAAAAAAATCTGTTTTCTATATTAAATTTCTGCTGCAGGTTTTGGAAACTCGGCATGGCATTCTTATTTAATAGTTTACAATATGCAGTTATACCTTTATATGACCAGTTTTTAAAAGCTGAATCCATTTGATTAGGTTTGAACTCAGTCAAATGCAGCCCATCTTAAAACTCTTATCTGGTCGCTCATATTTAGTTTTTTCACCACCCCAAACCAAGTCGATAGTGTAAAGGAAACCAGCGGATTTAACTCCTTTTGACATGCCTTGTTAGTTTCTGATCGCCAATCAAAGCTTGTACTGGAATATTTCCACATTTTCTTTCTATTTCCTTCCATCTAGCCTCACAAGCATCACACCACTGTATAACTGTTTTAAGTTGAGCCGAAGATAGTAGATATAGACTTGGGAGGGAAAATCCTCCTCTTTCTTTTTTGATCATCAGTGTACTGTATTTAACTCTAGGTTTTTGTCCTTTCCAAACAAATTGGATATTTGTCCCATTCATGAAACTGTGAGTGAGGAATTTTAACAGGCAATGACATAAGTATAATAATCTAGGCAACACTGACATCTTTATCACCTCAATTCTTGCACTAAAATCAAATATATATGTTGCCCATTGTGTGAACTCTTCTTTAATCCTCCTATTTACATTGTCAAAGTTTTTCCTATACAAGTCACCTGGGTTGTGGGTGAGCCACACCCAAATATCTAATTGCTTTCTTAGACCATCAACTGTGATTTTATTTTTAATCTCTTTTGAAGGGGAATATTAAGTCATAATTTGGGTTTTACCTATATTTAATTTATATCCTAGCGTCCGCCACTTACCCGCCCTACAGGTCTGATTTAATCATGGTGTGATGATACTTAAACACCAGATGTGGTGCAGGTGTGCGGAACAAAACAAGCAAAAATACCTCATTATGAATCCCCCACAGATCTGTGGAATATGGCGCGTCTGGTGATGTTGACACCCTCGCCCACTCTGCCTCATCTGCTGTCTCCAGCTGAACATGGCCTCCAACAACGTGGCTACCATCACCATGGCAACGCAGTAGACTGGAGCCAGTGCCCACTCTTCTCTTACTCTTGCTGGTGAACTTTAACCCCTTTGCATTGGTGGTGCCGCCACAGGTATCTGTCGAGCAGTGTGTAAGCAATGACCCACTCTGCAGATTTCACTGTACAATTTTTTTTTTTGCTTTTGGGTAAAATAGAACTTGGGTGTGTGTTCTTCCAAAGGTTTGTACGTGACAACAGGATTTCTTTTAGGTTTACAAGACAACTAGATGAGAAGTGAGATGAGTGCATGCCTCCATCCCACACATCTGTCAGAATCTGCTAAAGATAATAAGAAAACAAAATACAGCAATAACTCAGTTTGTCTGTGCATTTGTTTTTAAACCCCCCCCCCCCCCCCCCCCCCCCCCCAATCAAAGGGTCATACTGTAGAATACATTCTTTTTACAAAGCTGTAATGGCTTTGATTTTTTTAACAATTTAATTGCTAAAAATAATTTTCTTTGCCACCATAATTTTTTTTTTGCATAGTATTCAAATAAAAAATTCACAATCTTATATTGCCAATATCTTTTTTGGGGAAAGTGGATCTTTGTTAGCAGGAGGTCTGGGGACCGCTCAAAGCCCCCAGAAAATTTGGGGTTTTGATGTCCAGGGGTGCATTCTGGAGGGTTTTATTTCTCACCCTGATCCCCTAATTTAGTTGTACTGCTTAATGGGTGTTTTGTATTTTCTTTGGCACATTTTCACCTTTTCTTTGCCTTTAACCAAAACTAATATTACAACCTACAGGTTGGTTTAATCAGATTACTAACCACAAGAGCTGCAATCATTTTCATATTTTTGGCTTCCATCATCCTAACTGACCTGATTTTAAAGCTAGAACCCCCCAAAACAAAACCCAGGAATGCTGAGCTTAAACATTACATTAAAAAAATATATTGCTTCACATCCCACTTTAGTTATGCAGAAAAGTTAATTTAACTAAATGTATTTTATATGGCTCATTAATTAAACTTAGTCCAGAAGTATAGTAAAATGTAGGCCCAGAGAAATACCGATTTAAACATTTTAGTTGTTAAAATATTATTAAAAAAGTAGTACTATGAAAAATGTCTTCAAAAGTAGATCTTTAATTAATGGCTGTTGTGGAGGGCATGTCCCCCCACAACACCTCTTTCTGCCTGGATGTGCCCCTGGTGTACAGTCTCTGAGCAGGAACAATCAAGAATTGTGGTATTTATATGGAAAGTGCGACCTTATTGAGAGGTAAGAAGGTTTTACGAGAAATCCAAAAATCCATCATAGAGACTGAGAACTTTAATTCCTGCTCCACCGACCTCAACTTTCACCCAAATAACCGACTACAGCCGAACCCTACCTGGGCAATTCCAGAATCGGGCTGCCCGAGTGTGTCACATTTAACATAAACCAAGTTGAAAATCAAACACCTTCAAATGAATTCTTTGAGGGCAAAATTTTGCAGAAATCAGCAGATCAACAGACAGACAGACATGACTTTGGCCCAAAATGATTTACCTTTGGTAAACCTGTTTCTCACCCATGTGATTCCATAACATCTGCATATGTGTGCCAGGTTTGGTGGGTGTTGGCGCTTGAACCAAAATTTTGATTTCATGCAGCGAGTCTGACCTGATGAAACCACCGCCAGCACTGGAATTCTAATTCCCTCAGCTTAAGACGGGAACAATTAGCTGTAAATGTGTCACAAGCGAGAAGCAAGCTGTATCTGGGACATTCAGAAAGATTTGGGGAAGAATCGCATCGAGAGCACATCAGTGAGCAGAGTGTGCATGATGCTTGTCAACATGTAGAGAGGACAGGAAAAGGGGACATCGCCGCACAAGCAGCTACCAAGGGCAGTTCCATAACAACAAACATAGATATTAAAGAAATCTTTGAAATAAACGATACAACCTGTCACTTTAACAAAAAGTAGCTGGTGCTTGCCACACCCACTCTGTCTTCAGGGGAGGGGCTGGGTATAATGTCTCGAGCTATGTCAACCTTATTGCAGTAAAAACATTTTTGTACAAGTCTCCCCTCCGTTGGTGCATTCCAACAACTCGATCTTCCATAGACATTATAAAGTAATAGCAATATAATAATAACAGTAGTATAAATCCTTCAGCTGTGACATCACTCCTGCTCCTCCTCCCTTTGGAGAAGAGGTGTGTGGCGAGAAGCAGTTCCTCAGTTTAAAGCAACAAGCATAAAAATCAAACTTGTGCTGTGCTGATACAGCGGCAAATTGTTTTACAATTCAAAGTGCATCTGGATAACAATAAGAGGAATCAGCTCCCCAAAATGCAATCTGCAACATCACCACTAGATGACACTGTAGATGAGCTATTTATGAAATCGCACATCAGCCCAAATAAGCAAGTTAACAGGGTTTAATGGCAGTTTGACATTGTGGCCAAAGGTCACATGAAGCTTAAAAACAAAGGTCACTCATTACGTTCAAATTTGATTCATTTTGTCAAATCTGACCATTTATCCCAACACAATGCTCCATTTTAAACTTGCATATGGGCTTGAGTAATTACCTCGAGTTTAACCTTTCAAGGTCACAGGTCATGTGACCAAAGGTATTTATTTTTTATTTAATTACATACAGTGCCAAATCACAACAAACCCGCCTCAAGACACTTCACACAAGTAAGGTCTAAACTTACCAACCCCTAGAGCAAGCACTAATGATGATACTGAGGAAGAAACCTCAAGCAGACCAGAGTCAAAGGGGTGACCCACTGCTTAAGCCATTCAACATTTACAAGGTTTTACAAAATTTTACAAAGTGAAAAACAGAAAACAGGAAACCAAAACAACATCTGCTACATTATCTGGAGCATGGCATCTCAGTCAGTCCAGCATCCCGCACATTGCCCTCAGCATCTAGACAGGAAGAAAAACACCAGAATCAGTCAAAACCACACATAAGGTATAATTCATCAGCAGTAAATCAACAGGAAATCACAGAAAATAGGTAGACATTTTTCAAGGGTGGTAATAATTATGCAAAGTTTCTTTAATGAGTTGGGATGGCATGCAAGTCCAGAATGTTTGTAGACTTTAGACCTCAACAGTTTAATAGAATTCAAACCCTTTTTTTCTTGTTAATTATGTCATTTTTCATATTAATTTACTGTCTTAATGTATTTATAAGTTGTTTAGATTCTTATCATATACACTTATTTATTACTTATATTTTGTCATTTTAGATGGACCACAATGGAAATACGTGTTTTCACTTTCTGTGTAAGTTTCATATTAATTTACTGTCTTAATGTATTATAAGTTGTTTAGTTATCATAGACACTTATTATTGTAGTACTTCTATTTTATTTGATTTTTAGATGGACCACAGTGGAAATAAGTGTGTTTTCACTTTCTTGTGTCATCCATGTATTTTTAATATATATTTTTTAATATATGTACAATTATATATTGAACTGATGATTTACCACTCCCTGCTGGAATGGCGTGCGAGTCAGAATGGATTATTCGTTCATTGTCAGGGTTCTTTGCCAATACTGTAGCTTCTCCAAAAATTTGTCTAACATTCCATTTTTGCAGCGCTCATCTTTGACCCAAAATACATAAGCATACTAATTGGCAAATGACAGCTCTCCCACGTTTCTCTGGAATCGAAGTTACACACAAAGCACAGAGAGGTTCTTGTCAGTACTGTTTTCACTTATACAACCCCTGGCAAAAAATTATGGAATCACCGGCCTCGGAGGATATTCACTCAGTTGTTTAATTTTGTAGAAAAAAAAGCAGATCACAGACATGACACAAAACTAAAGTCATTTCAAATGGCAACTTTCTGGCTTTAAAAAACTATAAGAAATCAGGGAAAAAAATTGTGGCAGTCAGTAACGGTTACTTTTTAGACCAAGCAGAGGGAAAAAAATACGGAATCACTCAATTCTGAGGAAAAAATTATGGAATCACCCTGTAAATTTCATCCCCAAAACTACACCTGCATCAAATCAGATCTGCTCATTAGTCTGCATCTAAAAAGGAGTGATCACACCTTGGAGAGCTGTTGCACCAAGTGGACTGACATGAATTATGGCTCCAACTCGAGAGATGTCAATTGAAACAAAGGAGAGGATTATCAAACTCTTAAAAGAGGGTAAATCATCACGCAATGTTGCAAAAGATGTTGGTTGTTCACAGTCAGCTGTGTCTAAACTCTGGACCAAATACAAACATGGGAAGGTTGTTAAAGGCAAACATACTGGTAGACCAAGGAAGACATCAAAGCATAAGACAGAAAACTTAAAGCAGTATGTCTCAAAAATCGAAAATGCACAACAAAACAAATGAGGAACGAATGGGAGGAAACTGGAGGAAACTGGAGTCAACGTCTGTGACTGAACTGTAAGAAACCGCCTAAAGGAAATGTGCTTTACATAGAGAAAAGCTAAACGAAAGCCATCATTAACACCTAAACAGAAAAAAAACAAGGTTACAATGGGCTAAGGAAAAGCAATCGTGGACTGTGGATGGCTGGATGAAAGTCATATTCAGTGATGAATCTCGAATCTGCATTGGGCAAGGTGATGATGCTGGAACTTTTGTTTGGTGCCGTTCCAATGAGATTTATAAAGATGACTGCCTGAAGAGAAGATGTAAATTTCCACAGTCATTGATGATATGGGGCTGCATGTCAGGTAAAGGCACTAGGGAGATGGCTGTCATTACATATCAATAAATGCACAAGTCTACGTTGATATTTTGGACACTTTTCTTATCCCATCAATTGAAAGGATGCTTGGGGATGATGAAATCATTTTTCAAGATGATAATGCATCTTGCCATAGAGCAAAAACTGTGAAAACATTCCTTGCAAAAAGACACATAGGGTCAATGTCATGGCCTGCAAATAGTCCGGATCTTAATCCAATTGAAAATCTTTGGTGGAAGTTGAAGAAAATGGTCGATGACAAGCCTGCAAAGCTGATCTGGCAACAGCAATCAGAGAAAGTTGGAGCCAGATTGATGTAGAGTACTGTTTGTCACTCATTAAGTCCATGCCTCAGAGACTGCAAGCTGTTATAAAAGCCAGAGGTGGTGCAACAAAAAGTAGTGATGTGTTGGAGCGGCCTTTTTTTTCATGATTCCATTTTTTCCTCAGAATTGATGATTCCATATTTTTTCCCTCTCTAGTCTGAAAAAGTAACCGTTACTGACTGCCACAATTTTTCATGATTTCTTATAGTGTTTCTTAAAGCCAGAAAATTGCCATTTGAAATTACTTTAGTTTTGTGTCGTGTCTGATTTGCTTTTTTCGACAAAATTAAACAACCGAATGAACATCCTCCGAGGCTGATTCCATAATTTTTGCCAGGGGTTGTAGTACCAGCAACATGACACTTAACTAAACTGACTAAACCAATTCAACTACAAGAACACCTAAATCAATAACACTGACAACACTGTTAAACAGGAACATCAACATTTAAAACCTCTAACCTGCACTCCCATGGTGCATTGCAGCACAACATCAATTTACAGGCTAGCTAAAATCGCAAATTTCTCCCCAAAATTTTTGTCCTATCAACTTTCCGTTTTCACAACATTCATCCTTGACCCAAAATACATAAGCGTACCAAATCCCTCCAAAAAGCTGTCACCCTGTTTGGGTCCAGGCACACCACTCAACAAATATTGCTAAATATTATTCCCTCCCCCAGAGCACTTATATAGACTTCCAATTACTGTGGTCAACATGCTCAACTTGTGGCCCGGGGCAGGACTGGAGCGTATCTGTATTAACTCAACTGATACCTCAGGGTAACGGTTTTGACACTTGCCAAAATTTGACGCCAAGTCATATCAACGTGGCCAGAAGATGCATCTAAGGTTTTTAATATGTTCCAAGGACCCTCCAAGTTACTTCTGTGGACACACCCCAGCAGTGGAAGTCACATGAGGCGATGCCCTTGAAAACTTTCCTATTCCACACCTGCAGGTCAGCTGACTCCCTTTTATTAGCACTTCATTAGAATTCATTAATTGGTTTGTTTCTCCTGGGCACAGCCAGAACCAAAAACAGAGCAGTCAGAAACTGGAGCAAGCGTCTTGTGATCCAGATAGACAACACGCACAGGGCAGAGCTGCTTAAAGAAGTAGACGTCATTTTTATTTACTTGTTCTGTACATAGAGTTAATACCAGCACAGGTGTTAACCGTGGGAAATATTAACACATGTAAATGGTATAAGAAAATAAAAGGCACAATATTTTTTAATTCTTACACAAAAGAGACTTTCCAAGAATGAGGGGGGAAAAAAAACAGCATGGTAATATTGTTAATGCCATTACAAAACAATCTGAAGCACGAGGAAAAGCAAACACATCTTAAAAGAAAGAGAAAAAACAGGGTGTATTGCTTAATTAGTAGATTCCATGAAGGTTCAAACAGAAAACCACTGGTTTCAGACCAGGAGGCATTTTAAAAATATTGAGTAAACTTTTAACTAAATAAATACATTAAGCAGCATTTGGCCAAAGAGAACCACTTCCCTGGCCAAGAGGTCATGCACAGAGGCAACCAGCAGCATTTTTTTTTCCCTTTTGAACTTTAGGTACTATTAATAAAACCTCAACAAATTCAAACATCAGAATATGTTGATTTAGCTAACCAAAAACTACTTTAAAAAAAAAGTGTGCAGGAAGGGGGTGAACAAACAAAAGCTGCACAATACTGTTAAAGAGGACAGAGGGGGAAGGATAACAGGGGATATTTAAACAGCAGAACTCTACAGGTCCGAAGTGTTTAGTCTGCAACAGAACTGGTGCACAGACGCTTTCCGCTAATCCAAGAGGCGCCTTGTGCAGAGAATCTGTGCAGATATAATGGAATCAATGAGACTGCAAGCCTAACCGGACAGGAGCGGCATCACCACGAGTTTGGCGGAGGGGTGGGGGTGGAGGAGTTGGTGGATGCTAAAAGTCACTTTTGTCTTTTGTTCTCAAAGGCATTGATGAGATGTAATTGGCCTGCTGAGACTCTCCCCTGACTTACGTTAGCAAGGGTCTCACCAGTGACCAGCCCTCAATCCCGCACTGCTGTGATAGTGAATGGTGCTCAGACAGCTGCGGGAAGTGCTGGCGGGGTTACTGTAAAACCTCCATCAAACTTGGCACGCCTAATTAAAAAAAATTTGAAATCATCTGGGCCCGTATTCACAAAGCATCCTTAGGCGAAAAGTAGCTTGCAGTGACGTCATTCTAATAAAAATCTTAGAATTCCTCAAATTCTTAGAAATTTGTTACAATTTTTCCTTGGTAACAAACATATTCACAAAGCATCTTAGGCCTTAAACGGTTAAGAGGAGGGAGAAGCCTGAAAGTATCTTAGACAAAACGGCAGAAAGCGAGAGCGGAAGGAGATATTTTTTCCAGTCTACTGAATGGCAGTGATTCATTAACACGCTACCGGCTTGATGATGCAGAGATGTTTGTGGTTGCCTCATCAGGAATGAGCTTACTTTTCCCACCCAGCGTAGTACATAATAACGCCTGAGATGAAGGTCATCACAACGTTGTGATACCCCTATGGGAAAAATGTAAACTGCATGCAAATTAACATCATTATCAAAGCAAGCAATGCCAGCAGCCATAACCTAAACTCACCTGTTGGAAGAGAACTTGGCTTGTGTGCTGCAATTAAAGGCTTACATTAGGATTGGGGACCCAACGTAGACCAGAGGAGGCACACAGACACAGTGAGTTACCATAGCAACACTGCATGCCCACATATGGCACATACACTCAACAAAAATATAAACGCAACTTTTGGTTTTGCTCCCATTTTGTATGAGATGAACTCAAAGATCTAAAACTTTTTCCACATACACAATACCACCATTTCCCTCAAATATTGTTCACAAACCAGTCTAAATCTGTGATAGTGAGCACTTCTCCTTTGCTGAGATAATCCATCCCACCTCACAGGTGTGCCATATCAAGATGCTGATTAGACACCATGATTAGTGCACAGGTGTGCCTTAGACTGCCCACAATAAAAGGCCACTCTGAAAGGTGCAGTTTTGTTTTATTGGGGGGGATACCAGTCAGTATCTGGTGTGACCACCATTTGCCTCATGCAGTGCAACATATCTCCTTTGCATCATCCGTGAAGAGAACACCTCTCCAACGTGCCAAATGCCAGCGAATGTGAGCATTTGCCCACTCAAGTCGGTTACGACGAATTGGAGCCAGGTCGAGACCCCAATGAGGACGACGAGCATGCAGATGAGCTTCCCTGAGATGGATTCTGACAGTTTGTGCAGAAATTCTTTGGTTATGCAAACCGATTGTTTCAGCAGCTGTCTGAGTGGCTGGTCTCAGACAATCTTGGAGGTGAACATGCTGGATGTGGAGGTCCTGGGCTGGTGTGGTTACACGTGGTCTGCGGTTGAGGCTGGTTGGATGTACTGCTAAATTCTCTGAAACGCCTTTGGAGACGGCTTATGGTAGAGACATGAACATTCAATACACGAGCAACAGCGCTGGTTGACATTCCTGCTGTCAGCATGCCAATTGCACGCTCCCTCAAATCTTGCGACATCTGTGGCATTGTGCTGTGTGATAAAACTGCACCTTTCAGAGTGGCCTTTTATTGTGGGCAGTCTAAGGCACACCTGTGCACTAATCATGGTGTCTAATCAGCATGTTCATATGGCACACCTGTGAGGTGGGATGGATTATCTCAGCAAAGGAGAAGTGCTCACTATCACCCATTTAGACTGGTTTGTGAACAATATTTGAGGGAAATGGTGATATTGTGTATGTGGAAAAAGTTTTAGATCTTTGAGTTCATCTCATACAAAATGGGAGCAAAACCAAAAGTGTTGCGTTTATATTTTTGTTGAGTATGAAACAGTCTTTAAGAAAAGAAACAAACAGCCCCATGAATCTCTATTAATAGCTTAAATGACATGTTTTCTTCTGTGGGATGGGAGTAGATGCAAAATGAATTATTTTATTACTCTGTGGGCACAAATTCTCAGCGCTTCATGGGTGCAAGCGGGACTGAAAATACACACTGCGGGAAAGGCCGGGAGTCTAACACACGTTGCGGGTACGGGCGGTAATGGTCCGAATTTCAGCGGACGCAGGACAAAGAAATTAGTCCCGTACAGGGCTCTAGCTGCGATCTCCACTCTGGCTTTGGACTGCAGCACATATCAGCGCTTCTCACATGTCGCTTGTGCGCAATTACCAGCATGGAGAGTAAACCTAACAATAAGCTAATCCATCAGCATATGAATGAGGTGCGCACAAACATTTTGAAGCTGTACAACAATTAATTTAAGTTTGCCGAGTTTCATCATCATGTCATTAAATTATTTTCACAATTACACAATTTCTGAATACTGTTCAAGTTATACGATTGGTTGATTATACTGTCCATTAGGGTTTGTAAGAGTAGAATGGGAGGCAGAGCCTTCAGCTTTCAGGCTCCTCTCCTGTGGAACCAGCTCCCAATTCAGATCAGGGAGACAGACACCCTCTCTACTTTTAAGATTAGGCTTAAACTTTCCTTTTTGCTAAGCTTATAGTTAGGGCTGGATCAGGTGACCCTGAACCATCCCTTAGTTATGCTGCTATAGACTTAGACTGCTGGGGGGTTCCCATGATGCACTGTTCCTTTCTCTTTTGCTCTGTATGCACCACTCTGCATTTAATCATTAGTGATCGATCTCTGCTCCCCTCCACGCATGTCTTTTTCCTGGTTCTCTCCCTCAGCCCCAACCAGTCCCAGCAGAAGACTGCCCCTCCCTGAGCCTGGTTCTGCTGGAGGTTTCTTCCTGTTAAAAGGAGTTTTTTTCCTTCCCACTGTAGCCAGGTGCTTGCTCACAGGGGGTCGTTTTGACCATTGGGGTTTTACATAATTATTGTATGGCCTTGCCTTACATATAAAGCGCCTTGGGGCAACTGTTTGTTGTGATTTGGCGCTATATAAAAAATTGATTGATTGATTCACAACTAGGAGCGTGGAGAGCAATTTTTTTTTTTTCCCTTTTTGTGACAACCAATCACAGCTCTTTGAAGACGTCATACCAACGGGCTCCTCACAAAGATAAAGGTTTCTGTCCCCTCCTTGCTTAGAGTTCTCTCAGACACTCCTGGATCATTTTTTAGCCTAAAAATTAGGAATCTTTAGGCTAAGTCAGGAGCTTTCAGAGGACTCAGAAATGCTTTGTGAATACGAACCCTGGAGCTCGATGCTGTTGGCACCAAAAACCTAATGTTCCTGGCCACGTTCTTTCAGCTCACAACTTAAAACCGCTATTCAGCTTTTCCTTGTCACGTAATAAAACTGCATTAAAAGAGGAAAAATAGTACAATAAACACATACGGATGCACCACGTCAGGAAAAGCTCACTAGATCTGAGTCAGGCGTGTGAGTGCATAATCTACCATTTCAAACTAACTTTGTAAGTACACCTGCACTTGCATCTTTCAGAAAACTTGTCACACATCACCAGTTTAAAACCTGTTTAAGATTTAAGTTTTCCGATATGGAGCACACCGCTCTTTAAACCCAGTGGGGGAACAGCGAGGCTAATCTGCTAACCTGCTCATTAGAGGAGCTAACTTTTTTGTTAGCAGCTTAGCTTTTCAGATAACTTTGAAAATCATTAGCAGACCAATTCACTTCAACTAAGTTTAGATCAGCCAACAGTTAACCATTTTTTCCCCAAATAAAGTAATCAAAAACGTTTGTAAACCGTTAAATGGCATGTCTCTTCCTGTTAGAGCTCATACACTAAACCCAGTAAGTGAAACAGACATTACATGAAGGCAACAAGCATCATCTCAAAGAGATGGAGCAGGACAAGCCAGAATAAATACACCCCACTATTTAAAATTACATTTCTATGTATTTATTTCTTCATATTAGTTATTTATACTTTCTGTATTCTAAATAAAGTGGACACTGAATGGAATTTATTTAGTTAATTATATATTAAAATTTAAGCCTTTTGGGGCAGTTTTTCAGAGTTTAAGACCCAAGAAATTAAACCAAAGTTAAATTCATAGAATAAAATTAGCAGTTAATTTTGCAGTTAGCAGATTACCGGTTATCGAAGCCAACTTTCAGGTAGCTGTACCCACCACTGTTTACACCGGATGGTTACGACGGCAATGGCATGTTTGGCAGCTGACTTCACATATAAAGGAGACCAACGTGTGGTTCAGGTTAACATGTGAACTCATGCATTTACCATTAACATTAGTATATACAGGTATGGCAGGTCTTTGTTAACGTGAACCCCCACCCCCTAACAGTTTGTAATTGTTGTGGTTACATCACTGGGATTGAGCGCGACTCCATATGCTAAAATTAGCAAAGCCTTTTTTCTTTTCTTTTAAATGCATGTCAAAGTAGCAATGTCCAGTTTAAATATCAGTACGCTCCACATCTGAAAATTACAGGAAAACTTTAATCTCTGAGCTAGTTGTCACAGCCAAGAAATGTGAATGCACGTGTGCTTATCCAAAGAATAAGGTACAACAGTGATTGTTTTGACGAATGACTTGACTGGAGGGTTCAGTCCTCTTTTCAGTGCTCGCCCAGACCCACCAGGGCTACTGCTTTCAGGATCTCACACACACACAAATATTCTCACAGCAACACAACTTACCAAAGCCCCAAAGACTTGCAACAAACACTCCAAGAAATAATAATAATAATGAACAAAAACAAACAAACTGTGATGTAATGTGGTAAATATCTACTGTGTACACACATATACACACAGGCACACGCTCACACACAGGCATACACACAACGATGCCCAGTATTCTGGAAATGAAACGGACTCTAACGAGATACTGCCTAGCCGAAAACCAAGACACAACAAGGGATCAGGTTTTAGCTCGAAACCAAAGTCTGACGATGTAAACAGTCACAAAGCCCCTGCAACGGTTGATAACAGAGGGCTCACGATCATGGCGCAGCCCAAAGCACGCAAGCACGTAACCATGGTGACACTGGTGGCAAGGTGGAGACAGCCAGCAGATTCAGGTGGAAACTGGTGAGAAGGAACCAGCTGAAGTCCCAGATCAGTCACTCTCATCTGGATTCTGGGGTCCATGATTTTGACGTGGGTGAATGGGAAGAGACCCCTCCGTCCGTCACCTCACCCTCCCACTGACCGTTGATGTTCATTCGTGTCACCTTGACGATGTCACCAACCTGAAGACAGAAAAAAGAGTTACACTCAAAACAACCGAGATTTAAAATGACATTCCAATGTGCTCTGGCCCTGTAAAATAGAAAGCTTTTCTGCCACCTCCTGGCCATGTCTGGGATTGTTGCATGAAAATGTGTGATGGAAATGAAGAGCAGGTGTACTGACAGTTACACGTAGTTTGAAAGTACATAATCTGCTAGTGTCTTTCTTTTCCAAAGCAGCGATACAGTAGCCACAAAAAAAACAAACAAACAAACACCATTGCTGCTTGTATGAATTATGCTGAAGTAAAACAGAATGTGGTAACTGGAGAACTCTGAACACTATTCAACCCACCAGATCTGGTTAAAGATCAGATCACTGATCCGTTTCGTGCATGAGTGACGCAGCTCTACATTGATTGGCTGTCACCTGCGTCACTCATTACCCCCAAGAGCCTGGTCTGCTTGAGGTTTCTTCCTTATAGGGAGTTTTTCCTCACCACAGTTGCCTAGTGCTCGCTCTGGGGGTTGGTAAGGTTAGTCCTTACTGGCGTAAAGTGCCTTGATTCGACTTTCTTGTGATCTGGTACTATATAAATATAATTATAAGTGAATAGTATATTGATGTGTATGTCTGTGTCGACATGTAGTAGTGAATTTGTATTTATGTAAATATGACTGATTAGAATTGTTGGACTTGTACTAGCAGGGGTGGGCGCTAATAAGCTTTGCTTCAGCCCACACCCTTTCGGACTCACTAGTTTTGTCTGTGTTTGTTTGTGGAATTGTTCATTTTTTTTCTATTTGAATATTTTGTGTGCCGAATAAAAAACTTGTCACTTGTCACTCATGCATGAAACGGATCAGATTATAACAGAATGTGACTTTTTAATATCTTAAAATACATCAAGGTTTGCCATCTTGAACTTGTCCAAGGTCTGTCTCAAGAATGTTCCCTGTGAATTTGAAGACTGTGGCAGTAACAGAACTGGACTTATGCTGAACACAGAGACTGATAGACAGACAGATGCCAGGTCTTCGCAATACCCTATGGCCATGTGTTGGCCTTGGGTAAAAAGTATTAAATAACAGTTGTACACATTACAGTAAACAAACGTTTGACTGAGATAAATGTCACAACTTGGTAACAAATTATAAACTCAACTATCTTTTGCTCAGGTTTCTCATATACAAGCATTTATGTACTTTTTATGTTTTAGAATGTCTTAAATAATTCATGACATTTGTTTCTGCTGTCTGACTGTGGAAATTCTAACTTGCAGTTTCAACACGAAATGAGTGATTGCATTGTTTCAAGGGAGCCCAGTGTTGCGACCGAATGGTCCCCCCCCCCCCCCCCCCCCAAAAAAATCGGTCTGCCTTTTGCATCTGCACATGCATCATTAGCCGTGGTTCAAGGACTAAAACCTCGTTTCTGCATAAAACTGCACTTTAGTCAACATCTCAGCGACAGACAACTAAAGCTTTTGCACAATAATCATTTCCACATAAATTCACCATTATTTCATCACAAAAGACGGAGGAAGTGATCAGAGCGGCGCAGCTAAATGAGCTGCTAGCTGATGCGTTCACTGCGCAATTTCAAAGCGTCACGGAATATCGCCGAGCTTCTGCTTAAAATGGCCTTGTTTCTGCTTCAAACTGACTTTAGAATGATTTAAGAGGTTTTACCTTTACCATCTGATGATTAATAATCCCATTAAACCATTTGATTGCTTTGGGTGAAGAGACTCTGCTGCTCTGGTCCAAAATGATGCATGCGCAGATGCAAAAGGCAGATGCATTACAAGCACATCTACAGGCTTTATTTTGCTCTGTGCGTCGCGTTGGAAAGCGGTAGCTATCGTTAATAATTGATTAGTTGTTATGCTCTAGTCGGAACAATGTCGGACTCTGTAGTTTTCTCTGGGCCCCTCCCCAATCGGACCAGGAGTGACATGTTTAGCCACATGTTCTCCTTGAATTGCTGGCTGAGTGGTGTCCAAAAAAATGAGGTGGGCTTCATAGATAATTGGCAAAGCTTCTGGGAAAACCTGGTCTTGTTAGGAGAGACGGCATCCATCCCACTTTGGATGGAGCAGCTCTCATTTCTAGAAATCTGGCCAATTTTCTTAAATCCTCCAAACCGTGACTATCCAGGGTTGGGACCAGGAAGCAGAGTTGTAGTCTTACACACCTCTCTGCAGCTTCTCTCCCCCTGCCATCCCCTCATTACCCCATCCCGTAGAGACGGTGCCTGCTCCCAGACCACCAATAACCAGCAAAAATCTATTTAAGCATAAAAATTCCAAAAGAAAAAATAATATAGCACCTTCAACTGCACCACAGACTAAAACAGTTAATGTGGTCTATTAAACATTAGATCTCTCTCTAAGTCCCTGTTAGTAAATGATATAATAATTGATCAACATATTGATTTATTCTGCCTTACAGAAACCTGGTTACAGCAGGATGAATATGTTAGTTTAAATGAGTCAACACCCCCGAGTCACACTAACTGCCAGAACGCTCGTAGCACGGGCCGAGGTGGAGGATTAGCAGCAATCTTCCATTCCAGCTTATTAATTAATCAAAAACCCAGACAGAGCTTTAATTCATTTGAAAGCTTGTCTCTTAGTCTTGTCCATCCAAATTGGAAGTCCCAAAAAACAGTTTTATTTGTTATCTATCGTCCACCTGGTCGTTACTGTGAGTTTCTCTGTGAATTTTCGGACCTTTTGTCTGACTTAGTGCTTAGCTCAGATAAGATAATTACAGTGGGCAATTTTAACATCCACATAGATGCTGAGAATGACAGCCTCAACACTGCATTTAATCTATTGTTAGACTCAATTGGCTTTGCTCAAAATGTAAATGAGTCCACCCACCACTTTAATCATACCTTAGATCTTGTTCTGACTTATGGTATGAAAATTGAAGACTTAACAGTATTCCCTGAAAACCCCCTTCTGTCTGATCATTTCTTAACATTTACATTTACTCTGATGGACTACCCAGCAGTGGGGAATAAGTTTCATTACAGTAGAAGTCTTACAGAAAGCGCTGTAACTAGGTTTAAGGATATGATTCCTTCTTTATGTTCTCCAATGCCATATACCAGCACAGGGCAGAGTAGCTTCCTAAACTCTGTGAGTGAGATACATTATCTCGTCAATAGTTTTATATCCTCATTGAGGACAACTTTGGATGCTGTAGCTCCTCTGAAAGAGAGAGCTTTAAATCAGAAATGCCTGACTCCGTGGTATAACTCACAAACTCACAGCTTAAAGCAGATAACCCGTAAGTTGGAGAGGAAATGGCATCTCACTAATTTAGAAGATCTTCACTTAGCCTGGAAAAAGAGTCTGTTGCTATATAAAAAAGCCCCCCATAAAGCTAGGACATCTTACTACTCATCACTAATTGAAGAAAATAAGAACAACCCCAGGTTTCTTTTCAGCACTGTAGCCAGGCTGACAAACAGTCAGAGCTCTATTGAGTCGAGTATTCCTTTAACTTTAACTAGTAATGACTTCATGACTTTCTTTGCTAATAAAATTTTAACTATTAGAGAAAAAAATACTCATAACCATCCCAAAGACATATCGTTCTCTTTGGCTGCTTTCAGTGATGCCGGTATTTGGTTAGACTCTCTCTCCAATTGTTCTGTCAGTTATTTTCATTAGTTACTTCATCCAAACCATCAACATGTCTATTAGACCCCATTCCTACCAGGCTGCTCAAGGAAGCCCTACCATTAATTAATGCTTCGATCTTAAATATGATCAATCTGTCTTTATTAGTTGGCTATGTACCACAGGCTTTTAAGGTGGCAGTAATTAAACCATTACTTAAAAAGCCATCACTTGACCCAGCTATCTTAGCTAATTATAGGCCAATCCCAACCTTCCTTTTCTCTCAAAAATTCTTGAAAGGGTAGTTGTAAAACAGCTAACTGATCATCTGCAGAGGAATTTGAAGAGTTTCAGTCAGGGTTTAGAATTCATCATAGTACAGAAACAGCATTAGTGAAGGTTACAAATGATCTTATGGCCTCAGACAGTGGACTCATCTCTGTGCTTGTTCTGTTAGACCTCAGTGCTGCTTTTGATACTGTTGACCATAAAATTTTATTACAGAGATTAGAGCATGCCATAGGTATTAAAGGCACTGCGCTGCAGTGGTTTGAATCATATTTATCTAATAGATTACAATTTGTTCATGTAAATGAGGAATCTTCTTCACAGACTAAGGTTAATTATGGAGTTCCATAAGGTTCTGTGGTAGGACCAATTTTATTCACTTTATACATGCTTCCCTTAGGCAGTATTATTAGACATCATTGCTTAAATTTTCATTGTTACACAGATGATACTCAGCTTTATCTATCCATGAAGCCAGAGGACACACTCCAATTAGCTAAACTGCAGGAATGTCTTACAGACAAAGACATGGATGACCTCTAATTTCCTGCTTTTAAATTCAGATAAAACTAAAGTTACTGTACTTGGCCCCACAAATCTTCGAAACATGGTGTCTAACCAGATCCTTACTCTGGATGGCATTACCCTGACCTCTAGTAATACTGTGAGAAATCATTTTTGATCAGGATATGTCATTCAATGCGCATATTAAACAAATATGTAGGGCTGCTTTTTTGCATTTGCGCAATATCTCTAAAATTAGAAAGGTCTTGCCTCAGAGTGATGCTGAAAACTAATTCATGCATTTATTTCCTCTAGGCTAGACTATTGTAATTCATTATTATCAGGTTGTCCTAAAAGTTCCCTGAAAAGCCTTCAGTTAATTCAAAATGCTGCAGCTAGAGTACTGACAGGGACTAGACGAAGAGAACATATTTCACCCATATTGGCTTCTCTTCATTGGCTTCCTGTTAATTCCAGAATAGAATTTAAAATTCTTCTTCTTACTTATAAGGTTTTGAATAATCAGGTCCCATCTTATCTTAGGGACCTCATAGTACCATATCACCCCAATAGAGCGCTTTGCTCTCAGACTGCAGGCTTACTTGTAGTTCCTAGGGTTTGTAAGAGTAGAATGGGAGGCAGAGCCTTCAGTTTTCAGGCTCCTCTCCTGTGGAACCAGCTCCCAATTCGGATCAGGGAGACAGACACCCTCTCTACTTTTAAGATTAGGCTTAAAATTTTCCTTTTTGCTAAAGCTTATAGTTAGGGCTGGATCAGGTGACCCTGAACCATCCCTTAGTTATGCTGCTATAGACTTAGACTGCTGGGGGAGTTTCCATGATGCACTGAGTGTTTCTTTCTCTTTTTGCTCTGTATGCGCCACTCTGCATTTAATCATTAGTGATTGATCTCTGCTCTCTTCCACAGCATGTCTTTTTCCTGGCTCTCTCCCTCAGCCCCAACCAGTCCCAGCAGAAGACTGCCCCTCCCTGAGCCTGGTTCTGCTGGAGGTTTCTTCCTGTTAAAAGGGAGTTTTTCCTTCCCACTGTCGCCAAGTGCTTGCTCACAGGGGGTCGTTTTGACCGTTGGGGTTTTTCCGTAATTATTGTATGGCTTTGCCTTACAATATAACGCACCTTGGGGCAACTGTTTGTTGTGATTTGGCGCTATATAAATAAAATTTATTTGATTTAGTCTTTTTTTTCTGGGGATGTTGCAGCACCACACACAGGCCTGGCTTATGTACTACAACGTTAAAGCTTCGAGGTACAGAATTTGCCTCGAATAGTTTTGTAATCCAATTATTCGAGTTACTCGACTAATCGTTTCAGCCATAACACAGATGTGAAGCAGTTCTCATAAACAGTGTTTATACAATTAAATATTAGTTCAGTGATTCACAGGAAAAATAAATCTTCCAAGTATTTTTCACTGTATGCAGTAAATATTTGAAATTGCGAAGAAAAATGCAGACTGAAATTTTTAATAATATTCCTTTTTCACTTTCTGTAAAGTAATAAATTTGATACATTTTTCTTAATGTTTGATTTGAAATAGAATGTACAGTTCACAATGCATTTCTATGTATGGCAATAAAAGCTATTATAAGGATTTTGAGTGTTACTTATTTTTAAACACTTATTTTGATTTTGCCAAGAAGCCTACCTGAGGATAGGTTCAAGCAGCATGTTCTGAGATGCATATAGCAAGTGAAGGTTTGGATAAATGCAAGCGTAGCCAACCCTAATGTGGGCTCACCTCTTGATGATTGATGAAAGGAGGATGAATATCTCCAGCACATATTATTCACTGGTTTATCACCACTACAGTTCTGGTGCTGTTAGATCTTAGTGCTGCATTCGACACCGTGGATCACCATATTCTACTCGATAGGCTGTAGAATCATTTTGGGATTACTGGGAGTGCCCTTGCATGGTTGACATCATACCTGACCACTACCATTGACATTAACGCTTGTCCGATTGTCCGGGACAAGTGTAAAATGTGATCGAACAAGCAATATGCTCTAAATCGTCCGACTGGACAAGTGGCACTTTTTTTCTTTGGTTTAAACGTTCAAATTCTTTATTTTCATCACTCGGAACCAAAATACCTGACCGTCGTCTTTTTGTTTTCTTATTTACATCACGTCTCGTCTCGCACCTCGCAAGAAAACGTCTTTGGTTTTTCCCGCCACTCTCCACGCAGTAGACAATCGGGAAACATGATATCACAGGGTTCTCCCCAGACAATGGGACAACGGCGTCATGCCATCAGTGTTATGACAGTGCCGTCACACTCTGCCCTGCTCTCAGGTAGTTTTCTAAAATCCAGCCAGGCTGCTTGTGCTGAACTGCCCGCTTGCCCCTCCCCTGCTGGCAGGCTGCGGCTCAGAGAGCACAGTGGAAAAAAACTGTCAAAGTCTTCAGATAAAAAGAGCTCCTTCTGCTTGCATAGCAACAGAAATTAATTTATAGGGTTTATTTTACAGCTGAAAGCCTTCATGTTTTCAAAGTTTGCTCAAATACCGTATGAGAGTGAAGAGTCTCTCGTTCCCTCACACACAGTGAGAGAGAGAGGAGGAAAAAGTGTGAACAGACGCTACACGCTGTAAAAAGCAGTGAAGCAATTGTAATCAACGATCTTCACCACACAGCCTCAGTGAAACAGTAAAGTGTAAAAAACTGATTCAGAAAGTTTTTCATCCACGATTTCATCATTAAAACAGCAAATTTACTCCTTTACGTCTTCCAGAATTATTTTTTTCATTTTCTTTTTATTATTGTTGTTTATGCACTAATGACACCCGATCAAATTACTTGCATGTGAGAACTTATTTAGTAATAAATTTGATTCTGATTTGACAATCAAATCAGTCTAGATTTAGCTCTTGTTCAAACAAGACAATTAGGGGTTATAGTTTTTTTTTTAATGAGTATGGAATTCCACTCAAAAATGTTGAGAAAAAAAAAATAAAGCTAAACTGTCAACATGACAGAAAACACTGCCTGGACTCTTACTGGACTGAAGATACAATGCGTCATTTTTAAGTAAGAGAGCAAATGCTATGTCCATCAAATATTAATGTGTTTTTAAACTTTTCAATGTTATTTATTTTATTAACTTTGACAGAAAAATACAAAAAAGAACTTTGATATTGCAACATAAGTGTAATTTGTTTTGTCTATTCTTGCTTTCAATGCATCTAAAACCATTGAAATTTGAATTTTAATCACCCAGAAAGGAGAGAGACAATTCATGAAAAAGTGTAATTTCAGTACTTCCACAGTAGCACGACCCTGGACACCCCTAGGTGACACGCGCCATTGGCTTCACACGGCTCGCACCTACGGCACTTGCTTGTCCAGACAACCAGCTTATCCTATAGGACAAGTAAACTGCCGGGGTTACTTGTCCTATGGACAACTACACTAAAAAGCTTAATGTCAATGCCTGGACCAGTCGTTCTGACTGTGGTTTGCACAATACCACTACCTCTAACCTTAGTGACATGAAATTTGAGGTTCCACAGGGGTCCGTCTTAAGCCCCCTGCTTTTCCTCCCTTTATGTAGCACCCCTTGGGCACATATTGCAGTGTTTTGGGATTGCTTTTATTGCTAAGCTGATGATAATCAGTTATACATGCCGATAACTGCTGGTAATCTCATCCACATAAAATGCTTAGAAGATTGCCTTGCATCAATGAGAAGCTGGATGATCAGCAATTTCCTACTTTTAAACTCTGACAAGTCTGAAATGATGATTCTTGGTCCAGTGAGACATTGGCATCAATTTGAGCAGCTAACGCATAGCCTAGGCTTGTGTGTCATACATCACACTGACAAAGTGAGGAACCTTGGGATAATTTTTGATCTTACGTTGTCCTAGGACCTCCACATTAGAGACTTACAAGGACTGCTTCGTTCCACCTGCGAAATATAGTGAAGATTCGTCCCATCCTGTCTATGGCTGATGCTGAGACCCTGATTCATGCATGTGTTTTTTCTAGATTGGACAACTGCAATGTTCTATTTTCTGGTTTACTGCAGTCCAGCATTAAGAGTCTCCAAATGGTTCAAAATGCTGCTGCCAGATGTTTGACAGGAAGCTAAAGTTTGACCACATTACATCCATTTTGGCATCTTTTCCCTTGCTTCCTGTCCCTGTGAGATCAGTAAGGTTCTGTTACTAACCGATAAAATTATTCACGGACCGGCACCTCCCTACCTAGCTGACCTAATTAAACCCTACGTACTGGCCCGGGCTATGCATTCTTAGGGTGCAGGACTACTTTGTGTCCCTCGGGTGAATAAAAAGTCTGCGGGACACAGAGCTTTCTCTTATCCTGCACCTGCTTTGTGGAATGATCTCCCTGCATCAAAAAAACTGATTCTGTACAGACTTTCAAGTCCAGACCTAAGACACACTTATTTTCCCATTTGTATGCCTAGCATACTAGCACAGTATGTTACTGTGCTTTCTACCCTTTTAAATTAATTTTATTAGTAAGCAGAGAGGGCAGCAGCCTCAACTTTATCTGAAGCCTGGGTCCTTTAGTGACGTTTAGGGCTAGCGGGCGGCGACCACCTTAGTATTTTTTCTGTTTTTCTTGTTGCTTAATACTGACAAATTATACTGTATTTGTTGTCTTTCTGCCACCTGATTCTGTTTTTTTTCCCCTCTCTGAGGTGTGGCTCCACCCAGACATGAGAGTACGTCTTCTGCTGCAGGCCTTCCGTCGTATGCACCAGCATGGTCTCCCAAAATTTGCTGTATATTCGTATTGTTAATTGTGTCGATAGGATGGCCCAAGCAATGGGTCACCCCTTTGAGTCTGGTCTGCTTGAGGTTTCTTCCTCAAATCATCAGAGGGAGTTTTTCCTTAACACTGTTGCCTGTGTGCTTGCTCTAGAGGTTGGTAAGGTTAGACCTTACTTGTGTGAAGTGCCTTGAGGCAGCTTTGTTGTGATTTGCCACTATATAAATGAAATAAATAAAATTAAATGTTAGTTTCAGAGGTCACTGATGATCTCATGTGCAACTACACAGGAAGGTCTAAGTGCTCTCGCAATTGTGCGTGCAAGAGTCAAAATATGGCATGTACACAGTAAAAGTCTGCACAGCAAAATAAATTGCCAGAACTACATTTGGTCCCACTCCAAATGGAGCTAAATAAACTCTTATCACAGTGTAAAACAAATTATCATGCTGTGAATGACTCTTATTGCAGTTAAAAAACTTAATTTGACAAGATGATAGAGCTAATTTCACACTATAATAAAGGATAATTAACAGAGCAAGAGATCTGCATGGAAAAATATCAGACTGAGGTCTTGACAGTACAAAAAAAAATGCAGTACAAAAAAGACAGGTCTGATATTCCTGTACAGACCAAGCAAGCAAGGTTAATAATTTTGTATTATATGGCTGTTCAGAGCTGTGTTTTCATCTTGTTGGTATTAATTTTGCATGTCCACTTCGAGCTAGTCTGTTGTTAATTCCTCCAATTCAAACTCGTCAGTGTAATAGAATTCGCTTCCAGAATGGTCCTCTTCACTCAATTTCTTTGTTTACTTTTTGTTTTGTGCCGTGAAAATTTTAAACGAAGTCGCAAATCTGATACGTGATCTAGACTGGCTGTCATGGTAACGGTCTGATATGGGAAAATATCAGACCAATCAGAGCGTGCATACTAGCATAGCCATATAATAGAGTTGATTTAACTCTTGTTGGAGTGGGATCCATTGTAGTCCCTGTAGAATGCATTTTACTCTGCAAAATTCGCTGTGTAGAGTTGTAGCTGTGTGATGAGCGTTACTGTCCATCAGGTATCCCTTTATTTTCTGTGGTTAGGAATCTTTGATACCCTTCCTCAGGTCAGCTCTGGCAGTGCTGTAGAGAGCTCTGTCTCCCATCCTGAAGGGCGAGTTACAAGCTCTGATCAGGGTCCGGACTTCCTTCATCATGCAGGGCTTCCTGTTTGGAAAGACCCGGATGCATCCGTTTTCAGTGACATTTCCTACACAGTACCTGACAGGACAGACTGTGTGTGTGTGTGTCCAGGTCCTGATCTTCAAAAATGCTCCACTCTGTGCAGGCAAAGCAGTCCTGCCGCTGGGTGAGGCCAGGCTTTGATGGTCTGGGTGGCTGGGTTTGTTTGCCTCCAGAGGAGGATGTATTCTGGAAAGGTGAGAAGAGAAAGGTGGCCTGATTGTCTGAGATGGGGGAAGGGGGTCGCTCTGTAGGCATGGTTTATATTAGAAGAAACATGATCAAGTGTGATATCTCCCCTCATTGCACACTTGACATGTTGGTGGAATTTGGAGAGAACAGTCTTGAGGCATCCTTTATTAAAGTCCCCAGCAATGATGTGCACGCTATGCAAGTGAGCCCTCTGTTTAGACACCATGATCTGAAGCAGGCCGAGTGCTGTGCTAACGCTGGCATTGCGGGGTATGTAAACAGCAGTCACAATTGCTATTGTTAGCTCCCGTGGCACGTAGAAGGGTCGGCACTGGACAGACATGGCTTCTAGTTCCGGTGAGCAGTGGGCGTCTATCACTCTGCTGTCTGAGCACCAGTCCTCAAGCACGTAAGAGTCCCCCTCCTATGCTCTTATCGGGGACTGTGGTGAAAGGTGCGGCCTGCTAGGTCCACTGTGGCGTCGGGATGTGCAGGTGCAGCCAGGATTCACTAACAATCAGCAGACAACACTCAAGGATGTGGCTGATGCAGACAATTTGTGACTGCAGCTAATCCATCTGGCGTTTGAGAGGAAGATAGATGGTAGTGGAGGTCTGTGCAGTTTGTTCCTTAGCTGGACTAACAGGCCCACCTGGCATCCACGTTTCTGCTTAGTCTGCCCGTGCAACTTCTGATGCCTGCTGGGCCCGATAAACCACAGGGTGTCCGGCGGTCTCTGCGCCTCAGACGGAATGTTGTGGGTCCTTGAAAAGGCAGTAGTAATTTCCATTTTTGCCTGAAATCCAATGTTTATCAGGTCTTGGCATGTATAGATGGGGTTGCTGTGACATGTTTGTGGCAGGAGAAGAATTATAAAGACTAAATAAATCTATAAAACCCCAAAAGGTGCAAAACAGCGGGGAGCCTCGAGCCGCTGCAGCTGTACTTGCCCCATCTTACTTTAAATAAATCTGACATTCAGATTTGATACAATACCTTCCCAACAACAAGTGTGATTTATAACAAAACTGCAACAGGGAGCCTTTGAGAGGGTCAAAAACAAATGAATAAATCAAAATTATTCAGACTAAACTGCTAGCCAGAATGATACTTCCTACAGAGAACACAGAGAAGGCATCAAGTCTGTTATTCAGCAAAATCAGGGCAAAATGAAACATTATGGCACTCGTCCAATAATGACTTCATGCACCTCAAATATATATCTTAGCACTACTGAAGAGCAACTGTTGCTAAAAAGATATTCAACCCCTTTGTCAGATCTCCAGTTGAGTTTTAAAGAGTTATTTAAACAGAGGACAGTGGGATCACTCTGAATGTGCCTCCCATCAGTTCAAGCAACAGCCACTTTATTTTAAATTAAATTAGAAAATACATCATCATGGAAACACTGACTGAAATATGAACATGAGAACTCCAGAATAAGGATACCTAGACCTCAACACATTATGAAAGTCCTTCACTCGTCTCTGGAATGACAAGAATGCTTAGTCATAAGAAGAATCTGTCAGAAGAATCAGAAGAATCTGTCACAAGAAACAGGAAGGGAAAAATCTGAGTTAATTCCTGTGAAATGATTCAAGCAAGCAACTGCCTTAAACCTTGTTAGTACAATGTTGTAACCTGCTCGAGATGTGAGCAAGTAGAAATTCTATCATAGCTTGACATCATCTCTTAATGATGAAGTCAACTTGGTTCATGAAACTAAGGGTGTTTTCACACGTAGTCCCTTTTTAAAAAACAGAACTCAGCCCTCTAAAAGTGGACCAACAGAAAATGAACTGAATGTTTTTGTGTTCACATCGTGTGTTTACTTCATTCTGGTCCACTTCAGCTCTCAATTTTTAGAGAGGACTGTTCGGTCTGTGACAAGTTTACCAAACAAACCAAATTTACTGTGCAATTAGGAGAAAAACATTTCAAAAAAGCTCCTCCTTTCAGTTTTCTTTCTTTCCCCAGTAAACACTGTTTTTTTATATTGGTCCTTAATTTTACTTAGCACAGAATTGCAGGAGTAAAACTAGTACACTCAGCATTATACTGATTAAATATTTTAGTTAAAATCATATTCATTATTAATAGTTAGTAGTATTAGTAATAATAATAATATTATTATTATTATATGTTCAAAATGGCAAAATGTGTTCAAAAGTGGTTCTTTATCCTATTTGGGGGAGGAGGGATGCTGCTCCCACCCCTCAGTGCCTAAAAAGGGCCCATTTGCTCCATATGATGGGCTCTTCTCAGACATCAATGAATCTGTATTAAGCAGAATGAATTAAAGTAACTAACTCAGGCTCTGATAATGTTTTGTAACCAGCTATTTATGGTAATTCAAGTTAAATACAATGCACATGTCATATTTTGTGCTATATTTAAAGAAAAAATTAAAAAAGAAGCACTTTGGTCTGCATCAAAGTGCTTCTGGGGGACACCGGACTCGAGAGGATTTAGTACTGCTATAACGGACTGATGCAGCAGGTGGCAGCAGTGCAACAATAAGGATGCCAGCTGCCATTAAATGCCAAAGAAGAGAAGAGGTAAATTTGATGTACTCACAGGGACAAGTTTTGAGAGGAGCGCATTTTGTGTCAAAATAAAGCCATAAAATAAATAAACATTCATTTTAAGTTAGAGGTTTTATATATGGCGATATAAACGGAACACGTAAACAAATTTTGATGGAAATCCGTACACAGAGGATTTGTACACGTCTACAGTAACAAACGAAGCATTTTATTAGAGCAATTATTCAGTGCAAAGGTTTAGTTAAGTTTTATTAAGGTAGTTAGTGGGGGTGTCATGGATCGCAAATTAAATGCTTCAGATCGGATACAGTTTTTAAGCCATAGAACAGCATTTTTGGATGAGCAAAAAAAAAAAAAAAAAAAAAAACTACTTTGCTTTCCATTTTAAAATATGACCTTTATGAGCAATGAAAGGAAGGAACTTCTTCCTTTGGTCCCGAATGAAAAATGAAAACAAGGTGTCCAATGTTTTACTTAATATCTTAAAATAAATACTAAATTGTTGTATTAAGTAGCACTACAGACCACAGAAATGAATTAAAAATAGCCTTGATGCTGTTCTCAGATTTCTGTTGTATAACAGTGCTGGGAGTAACTTATTTTCTTTTTTTGACAGTTTTTATTTAATTTTTCCACTTAATTATACACACACCACAAAACAATATAACTATAACAATATAACAGTCGGCTACTAAAATCAAATTCAGTCCTATAATAAGCATTAAAAGTAAACCAGTATAAACATGATCATATTCAAAACAATTTTAAGAGCAGCAATGAATTTAATATTCACAGGGAACTTGAGACCAGCCACACATCAGTTTCCTGTAAATTTAGTCCATTTCTCCCACTTTGTTACATAAAGATCTGGCTGCAGTCTGAGCATAAATGTTAATCTCTCCATTTTGTGAGTTTCTTCAACTCTTTTCAGCCAGTCCTCCAGCTTTGGAGGGTCTGGCAGAAGCCATTTTGGGGTAATTGTTTTTTTTGGCTGCAGCACCAAAGATTTTAAATAAGTATCTATCATTTATTGACATTTCCTCAGGGAGCTCTCCTAGCAATAATGTCAAAATGGGTTGCTGCAATTCTAAACCCCAAATCCATTCTATTACCACTTTAACACCACTCCAAAATCCAGTAATTTTTGGACAGGACCAGAAAATGTGAGTGCGGTTGGCCTCTTTGTCCCCACAACCTCTCCAACACTTAACAGCACCCAAGTTTCTCCCTTGTTGTTGTTTTGGAGTCGGACCAAACTTTTCCAACAAAACTCTCTCCAGTAATTTGAGGAAGAAGTTGACATTGCAGATTCACACATTGTCCCACTGTTGATCTGAAATATCCATATTTAGTTCTTTCTCCCATCTTTTTTTAATATAATCTGTTGATTTGCAGTTGCCATTCAACAAGCCTTGATAGAGTTTAGAAATGATCGATTTACAATAATTATGGTAAGCTTGTATAACCAGATGAATTATCCCATTATTTTCTGACACTTTCACTACTTTTGAAAATATATATTGACGTAATTGTAAATACCTAAAAAAAAAATCTGTTTTCTATATTAAATTTCTGCTGCAGGTTTTGGAAACTCAGCATGGCATTCTTATTTAATAGTTTACAATATGCAGTTATACCTTTATATGAACAGTTTTTAAAAGCTGAATCCATTTGATTAGGTTTGAACTCAGTCAAATGCAGCCCATCTTAAAACTCTTATCTGGTCGCTCATATTTAGTTTTTTCACCACCCCAAACCAAGTCAATAGTGTAAAGGAAACCAGCGGATTTAACTCCTTTTGACATGCCTTTGTTAGTTTCTGATCGCCAATCAAAGCTTGTACTGGAATATTTCCACATTTTCTTTCTATTTCCTTCCATCTAGCCTCACAAGCATCATCACACCACTGTATAACTGTTTTAAGTTGAGCCGAAAGATAGTAGATATAGACTTGGGAGGGAAAATCCTCCTCTTTCTTTTTTGCTCATCAGTGTACTGTATTTAACTCTAGGTTTTTGTCCTTTCCAAACAAATTTGGATATTTGTCCCATTCATGAAACTGTGAGTGAGGAATTTTAAACAGGCAATGACATAAGTATAATAATCTAGGCAACACTGACATCTTTATCACCTCAATTCTTGCACTAAAATCAAATATATATGTTGCCCATTGTGTGAACTCTTCTTTAATCCTCCTATTTACATTGTCAAAGTTTTTCCTATACAAGTCACCTGGGTTGTGGGTGAGCCACACACCCAAATATCTAATTGCTTTCTTAGACCAATCAACTGTGATTTTATTTATAATCTCTTTGAAGGGGAATACTTAAGTCATAATTTGGGTTTTACCTATATTTAATTTATATCCTGAATAAGTACCAAATATGTCTAGTAAGTCTAGAAGGGCCCGAATGGATTGTTCTGGATTAGAGAGGTATAAAAGAACATCATCAGCGTATAACGCTATTTTGTGTTCTCTTGAATTTATTTCTATGCCTTGAATATTATTATTTCCTCTTATAGCCTGGGCTAGTGGCTCTATGTATAGGGCGAATAAACTAGGGGATAATGGACAGCCCTGACTGGTAGATCTCTCCAGATTTATTCGGTCTGTTAAATGTCCATTTATCTTAATTCTTGCTGTAGGTGCTGAGTATAGTGTCCTAATACTATTAATTGAACTTTCAGAAAAACCAAATCACTTCAAGACTAAGAATAAATATTCCCAGCTAACACAGTCAAAGGCTTTTTCAGCATCTAAACTAACCAGTACTGCTTTCTCCTTGTTTGCCTGAATACTGTGAATTATATGAAGAGAACGTCTTATGCTATCTTGAGTTTGTCGGCCACTGACAAAACCGGTCTGATCCTCCTCAATCAAGTCTGGGACAAATGAGTTCAGTCTACTGGATATTATAGATGCATATAATTTGTAATCTTGATTTAGAATTGATATTGGCCTATACGAGCTGCACAGTATTTTATCCTTGCCTTCCTTAATTACTGTTATAATCGCCTCTGTCCATGATGGTGGTGTGGTCATTTTCACTAGCGTCCAATTCATGATTTTAATAATACCAGTAATAATTCTTCAAACATTTTATACCACTCGGCTGGCAGGCCATCTGTACCTGGTGTTTTGTTTTTTTAGTTTTCTTAACATCATCTTCAGTTCCTTCATATCTATTGGTTTAGTTAAACTTTCATTCTGAGTTTCTCCAATTGATGGTAAATCTAATGAATTTAAAAATATTTTAACATCTTCTAGATTACTTTGTTCAGGTTATGTATATAATATCTTATGTTTGAAATGCTTTATCGATTCCTTCTAAATTGTTTTCTAGTTTCCGTTTTGGGGTCAACTATTGCGCATACTGATTGCTGCATTTGTTTTTTTCGAATTTTCCTAGCAAGTAATTTTGTTGCCTTTGGTCCTGTTTTGTAATATGTCTGTTTCAAAAATTTATATTTCTTTTCTTCCTCTTCTTTATGAATATCTAAAATTTTTGTCCTTACCTGTCGAATTAATTCAAGGGTCTGACTAGATTGATTCCTAATATGTTCACTTTCCAAGCTTTTAATGTATTTTCCAAATCATTAAGCTGTTTTTCTTTTGCTCTCTTAATAGCTGTACTCAGTGATATAAATTTCCCTCTTATAACAGCTTTCAAAGTGTCCCATAAAATATTAGGATTGACTTGTTCATTGTCATTTAATTGCAAAAAGTTTTCCATTTCTGCTTTAACCTCTTTTATAACATTTTTATTATTTAATAAACTTGTATTTAGTCTCCATATTGTCTTTTTAGGTCTTATATCCAAATGAAGCTTTAAATAGATTGGTGAATGGTCTGATATATCCCTAGTACCTATATCACAGCTTTCTATTCCATGTCTATCATTCCTGAATACCAGGAAGAGATCTATCCGTGAGTATACTGAGTGAGGGGGGGAAAGTAGGTAAAATCTTTTTCCGTTGGATGCATCTCCCGCCATACATCCAGTAAATGTAGGTCATCCACGCCCTTCCTTAACAATTTACTTTGTGGTGTGACTATCCTCTTATTATTAGATGTATCATTTTTATTCAATATTGTATTAAAGTCACCTGCGCATATTAATATACCCTGTGACTCTGAAGATATTATTTCTAGAATTTTTTCCCAAAAATGCTGATCATAGTGTGGTGGAAAATAAATGGAGAGAAGAGTAGTCAATTTACCCTCTATTTTCCCCTGAACCAATATATACCTGCCTTCACTGTCCCATTTTTGTTTAATAAATTCAAAATGTAGGGAATTATGTATTAGTACCGCAACCACTCTTTTGTGACCTGATTTAAAAGAACTGTAATAAGTATTTCTAAATCCAAATTTTTTAATTTCTCGTGTTCTGTTTGGGACAAATGAGTCTCCTGAAGAAACATAATTTGAATTTTCTCCCTTTTTATTTTGGACATTACTCTACTCCTCTTAACAGGGCTGTTCATGCCATTTATGTTCCATGAAGCTGCTCTAAAATTATTATTAGTCATACCAGTATGCCTGTTTACCTACGCCGACATCACAATAAGAACAGGAACCATTAGAACATAGAACAAATAAAAGTAAAAAAAAAAAAAAAAAAAGACTTCCAACCTTAGGGCTTCGTTCTGCCCTATCCACCCACTACGTCTTTTCCAACCTTGTAGGAGGAACAGTCCTATCCAAGATAGGGACTCCTTCTCCACCTGAAGCAAAGTTCCTTCTCTTTTGAGCATAAACAATTGTCCATTATTCCTAATCACCATTAATGTGTTTAATTGACAGGGAGTAAAAAAAAAAAAACCTCAAATTAATAAAAAAAAAAACAAAACAAAAAAAACAATATGTATCTGTGTATCTTGTATTTTTCAGTCATGGCACACGTCGCCAGTTCTGTCTTCAATTATTGAACGTGTGAACACAATAGAACATGCAGTTAGTATGTCACACTGTCCTTAAATTCAAAAGAGATGCATAAGTAAAAGCGTCTTATGCACCTTCATGTTACAGCCCACGTCTTCTTTAGTGAGAAAAAAGAAGAAAAAAAAAAATAGGCCTCATTATAAAATAAATTATACTTGGTGTCGTTGAAATTCACGGAGCTTCTCGCGGGCGCGTTCGGTGTGCGAGCTGTTCACTTTATTCCAGTGTGCGCCTCGGGAAAGCGGAAGCTCGTCCTCAGCACCAGAGCACGGCACCTGCACGGGGTATCCCCTCTTCTTCATGTCCTCAGCCGCCTCTGCCGCATCCTTGTACACGCGTGGACCTTCTTCCCAATGGATCCTCATCTTAGCCGGTTACGGTGTTTGAGGATCTTCTTGATGTGCCTGTATTCTTTAAGCTTGTTGTTTACCTCCGTCGGCAAGTCGTGCGCAAATGAGATCGTGTTGCCCTCAAAGGTTATCTTTTTTCCCATGCCGCTTTTAATATCTTCTCTTTCATGTTGTACCTGAGAAAATTAACCAGGATAGATCTTATCGTGTTATCTCGGGGTTTCGGGCCAAGTGACCGGTGTGCTCTCTGTATCTGCAGATCCATGTCTTCCTTAAAGGAAAGTTGCTCTTTTAAAAAAGCTGTAATGAACGCTAGCATAGCGCTCCCTTCGGCCCCTTCTTTAACACCGTAAATACATATATTATTGCGACGAGATCTCCCTTCTAAATCAGTGACTTTGCCCTGGAGAGTTTTTTGTTATTTGAGACAATAAAGCAGTGTGTCTCTCAGATCCACGTTCACTGTCTCAAGCTCGTCCACTTGCTGTTCAGTCTCAGTGAGCCTTGTACTCTGGGTACGAATATCCGCACTGACCTCCTCCAGCTTCTGGTTCACTTCAGCCTTAAAATTGCTCAAATCTTGTTTGATATCCTTTTCATTGCGTTGATGTCGTTTTGCATTTCTTTTATACTGCCGCATAAGTTCTGTATGGCTTTAGCGGTAGATAGCTCGCTTCCCTCGTCTGGCTCTGCGGCCTGCATCGCGCTTGTTTGGTCCTCAGCTTTTGTAGAATTAGTCTTCTCTTGACTGTCGCTTTTTGGACCCCCTTGTCTCTTCTTTGATCCAACTCCACGCATAATATGTCATTTTGGACACATACATAATCAATTTATCGAGTTTTGTGGAGTTTTTTTCCACATCTGATCAGGACCACCAAAACATTAGACCGCCATCTTGAAACGCTCACCCGGAAGTAACTTATTTTCATAATTTATTAAAGCTGTACAGCCTCTGGGTTTTAAAGATTTAAGTCACAGAAGAATTTTCTTTGGCTCCACTAGTTTGATTCCTTAGAATTTAAATAAGGCATTCATGATATTGCCAAGATGGTCAAAATTTGCACCGCCTGGAAACAACTTAGAATTTTGACCCCTTGAAGGAGAGAAATTCAAGCAATCAAACGCCATGACCTACATTTGGTAGCAATGTCAGATCACATGGGGGCTTCGCCCAATTGGAAGAGGGATGCTGGGAAGCACATGGTGACAGCCAATTAGAGTAAAGAAAGGCAGCATGACATCACCTGGGTGATCACTCAAACAAAATAAACCAAGGCTGCGTAAAACACTCCGAAACAGCTTATTTCGTATACATGTCTGTTTCTTATATACTTTGTGAAACTCCGCAAGAAATAAACACTTCTAAAAATGCTGTTGTGAAACCAGATAACACCTCTGAAGTGATTTACAAGACCTCTTACGGACGTTAGTGTATGGAGTCAAATTTGTATCAAATGTACAAAGGATGATCTACAAATATTGCTCGATTTGCTTATTCAAAGGATTCAAAGACATTTTATTGTCATATGCACAGAAGAACATGTTCCCTGCACAATGAAATGTGTCTACTGCATTTAACCCATCCTAATTGCCAGTAGAAGCAGAAGTCGCCATTAGGTGCCCGGGACTTCGCTTTGTGTTTTGTGATCCACAAACAAATTTCTGATTTGTAACTTGTGTGACGGTTTTTGCAAATAAATGTGGATTTGTAAATATCTAACTTTTTCATTTGCGCCCCCCCACCAAAAAAACCAAGGCATTTGCAAAACTGAAAATTTTGTTTGTGAAGTGTGATGTAGCATTTGTGGATCGCCGATCACATGTATTCATCGCTTTGCTGTTACGGAATTTTGCGACAGTCTAAGCACAAAACTGCACAAATCCACAAAAAAAACCTCACAATTCACACAACGCAACACTGTCAGACCTGCAAATGCAGAGAGGATGACCTACAAATATCCCTTGATTTGCGCACGTGATTTGCGATCCACAAACACAAACTTCTGATTTGTGTGTTGGTTTTTACTAATGTGTATTTGTAAATATATAATTTTTTCATTTCTTAAAAAAAGCCATTTGTAAAGCTGAAAATTCTGTTTATGAAGCGTGATTCATCATCTGTGAATCACTGATCACACTAGGGCTGTAGCTATCGATTATTTTAGTAATCGAGTATTCCACTGAATATTCTGGCGATTAATCGAGTAATCGGTTAAAAAGTACTTTTGCGTTTTAAACAACATCAATAGTCCAGGGCTGTCCATAAGCAATGGCACAATGTCACTGCACCAAAGTGTTGGCATTTTGCTGAAATGGTGATGGGACGTGGCCTTCTATTTTATTTTCTCCAATTTGTAAAAAGTAGCCATTTTTAAGTTTTTTTTTTTTTTTTTAATAAAGGTTGATGAACTGGGTCCCTGCTTGATTTTCTTCTATCCCTCTTTCTCTTCAGCAGATGCATTTCAGCTGGAGGTTGAACATGCAAGCACCACAGTCAGTTTTTTTATTATTATTATTTTATTTAAGTTACCGTGTTAGTCAAGTGTTGTGTGTTGCCCAAAAACGTAAAAAGTCAAACACTCAGTGTGAGTCTGAGGTAAACACAGAAGAAAGAGTGGACTTCTGCTGTTTGTCAATGTAGCCGGGGACTCGCCCGGTCTCACAGCCCCTCACACTGGGCAGAGAGAGACAGCAGCCGGCCACCGGATCAATAGTCCCTGCCCACGTAGAGCAGACCGTGTGTTTTTTAAAACTAGACAAACACACTACTTCGCTTTAAATGCACAGTAAGTCTATTTCAGATGATCAGCGTGGACCATCTTTCTCTTAAAAGGCTTTATTTTACTCTATGTGTCACATTGGAAAGTGGTAGCTATCATTGCTAATTTGATTAGCTGTTATGCTCGCTTTTTTCTGTGGACGTTGCAGCGCCACACACAGGCCTGGCATATGTACAACGTTAAATGAAGCTTCGAGGCACAGAATTTGCCTCGAACATTTTTTGTAATCGAATTATTCGAGTTACTCGACTCATCGTTTCAGCCCTAGATCACACACATTCATCGCTTTGCTTAGTTACATAATTGTGAGACATTGAGTGCAAAACTGCAGTTGAGCTTTACAAATATGTAGGTCGCTATTCCCAGTGCCATCCAGCAGAAGGCAGTGTTAGTCTATGCATTTTGATGCCTTCGCTTTCATTGAATGCGTCAACAGAGGAGACAGATTTCTACATCACAATCTGGCTTTTGGAGAGACCGATGAAGTGAAGGATTATCAGCCTTCTGGGAGAAGCTTTTTTTTCCAGCGACTGTTCTGAAAGACACCAGGTCAAAGGGGACGTGATCAGACAGACACTCAGAAAATATTTCCCATAACGCCTTTTGGCAGAAAATATTTCCCATAACGCCTTTTGGCGTGTATGTCAGTTAACATGCAAACCTTCAGAATTAGAGCGTTACTTTTAAAAATGACAGAGTTGCAGTGAATGTCGATAAACTATCCGGAATTAGTTTTGTTTATAAATGAAACCATAAGGGAAACTGGTTGGATAGTTCTCCAATAGCAACCATGATGCTTGTTTCTGAGCTCATGACCACATCCACATCACTCCAGTCATGTGACAATGGAGGCTAAATATTAATTAAATAGAGTCTTTTATGACAAACACCTGGAATAATCTGTCTTGTGCTGTGAAACGTCCTCACGGATCAGATGGCTCTGTTACAGTACACAGGCTGAGTGAAACTCACAAAGTTAAAAACCATAATATGAGCGAAGCGCCACACAAAAGCCACAAACTGAAGGTAGACGAAGCCACAAACCAGAAATGGCACAAAAACTCTGCCCATGGTAGATGAAGCCACAAACCGGACAACCTTGTCGTAAAAACCCCCAAACAGGAAATGGGAACCCCCCCCCCCCCACCCCCCCCAAAAAACACAAAAGAAGTCTGTCCATGGTAGACAAAGCCACAAACTCTTGGAGGGCACTGTATCCTAACCTTATGATGAGTGCAAAATGAGTGTGGTATTATTAGTTTTATTTAAGAATGTTTAATTTTCACAGTTGCTGCACTTTGTGAGAAATCATAGTCATATATCATATTGATATGGTAATACTGCAATATGATAATTTGGCCATATTGTACAGCCCTATTGTCAACTCGCTGAAAACTGAATATTCATTTACATCTACATAAAAAAAAAAAAAAAAAGCTTAAAGTGGCACAGGGTTAAAAACGAATTAGGGGGAGCTCGGGAGAGGAGCTCCCCCAGAAGCTGAAAGGCTTTAGCCATGTTCATACTCCCCTGAAGCATTTACACTATAATCACAATAAATGCTATGTTATGCCGTTAGTATACATCATTAAATCAGGGCTGTGAAATCTGAGGAAAATTTGCAGGGGGTCTGGTGGGGTGGGTGGTTGGCAGTGTCCAGGAGCTGGGGTCTGGAGCCCCAGAATTAAATTTTTATATAATGATACTTTTTCATCATCTCCTGGAAGAACAAATCTCAAAATCAGTGCATATGTAAATGATCCTACATTCAACCTTTTATTTGACCTGTCAATGATGTTGAAATAACTTAATATGACGTGGAAGTAGGACCTGGAATGATTTTCCTTTTAATTGTAAACCAAATTATGCATTAACTCAGAACAATTAAACTACATGAAATTAATGAAGACTGAAAAGACTGTTACAGCATTTCAAAAACCACAGCTAAAGCTTGTAGAATATTTGGAAAATCATGGTAAAATATTAACATACCTTATAGTAAAAAGTCACTTATATTCTTGTGTAAATTCATGCAGCCTAAATCCATTCAAAGCCACAATGTCTTTTTTACAATGAAAGAAAGTCCAGATTAGTGAAAAAAGTCACAATCTTGTCTAAAATCATGTTTGAACAGCAGAATGTTTATTTTCCAGGGAGAGAAAAATTCTTACCCTGTTTTCCAGATATCACAGTTCACTTTCCTGTTTCTTTTATCTTTCAGGTGTGTTGATGAAGCCAGCGATGATTCCACAGATTCTTGTCCTTATAAGACTTGTTCAGTCTTTCTCACCATCTCTCTGTGCGACATCGCTCTGTGACAGACATGCTGCACAAATCATTTAAAAACTTGAAAGCTCTAAAAGTTTGGGATGTCCACATGCTACGTTTAGTTTAAGCGCCGCACAGGAGCCACACCGCATCGCCGCAGCAACCAATCAGTCCTGCTTTACAACTGTCGTAACAGCTACACTGAGTGGCATTTTTCCTCCGTGAAACTCCGCGGATCCAAGGAAACTGATTTGTATCTGGACACACAGATCAGTGTTTGCGGACTTATAAAACTTACACAATGTTGTAAAAAAAGAGAACGCTTTGTGATTAGCATTTTAAAAACTCAGTGATGTTCACCATTAAAGAATACATCACTAACACCCCCCCACGAAATCTGCAGAATCCCGCGGATCCGCTGAGTTTTCACAGCCCTGTTAAATCTGTTGAGTTTCACTCAGCCTGTGCATTGTAATAGAGGCGTATGATCCATGACGACATTTCACCACACAACAAGACATTATTCCAGGCAGCCAGATTATACCATTTTATGAATTGTGAGTTTTTATCTTGTGGATTTATGCAGTTTTGTGCTTAGAAGTTCTCAAAATTCTCTAAGTGAGCAAAGTAAATGGTAATTAAATGGACTGCATTCATATAACGCTTTTCCATCTGCATCAGACGCTCAAAGCGCTTTACAATTATGCCTCACATTCACCCCGATGTCAGGGTGCTGCCATACAAGGCGCTGACTACACACCGTGAGCAATAGGGGATTAAGGACCTTGCCCAAGGGCCCTTAGTGATTTCCCGGTCAGTTGGGGTTTTGAACCGAGGATCATCCATAGGCTTCATCAAGAGTTTTATTTGAACAAGAGTGTTCTGAGAGCACAATAGCCCCTGCTGGCAAATGCTGCTGTGGTACAAGTGCTTGCTACATTCTGATAACATTTCTAGGTATCTCATACTTGTTTTGTTAACACACATCAGCTATTTGCATTTATAGTAAAAACTCTAAAATAAGCTACTTTTAGTAAACAATTTCTTTCATAAATTGAGAAACTTTTCTTGCTAATGAATCACGGGATAGAATAATAATTATATTACTTTTCAAAGATAACCTGTGGATTCAGACTCTGCACCGAAAAACATAAATGAAAAGGAATTTCCCATGAGCGCTAGACATGGACCGATAACCGGTTTCACGGTATACCGTGGTATGAAAAAGCCACGGCATCAAAAGCACTAAAATTTTCTGTTATACCCTCCTTACAGTATGAACGGGTTATGAGAATTCCTGACAGGCAGAGTGGAGTGGCTGCTGCTGCCCTTCCCCCTGGCGTGCACCTCTGTCTGTTTACAAACAGGCAACTAACGTTAGCTAGCTCTGCATCATGGCTGAAGGAGGTGAAGCTTGCACTGAACTTTTCCCTCCGTCTAAAAGGACCAAGTCGGCTGTATGGGATTACTTTGGCTACGGTAAAAAGGCAGACTCCAATGAATTGGAGGAAGGAGGTCGTCCAACATGCAAAACATGCTGGCGGACTAAAAACGGTGGCAACAAAGCACCGTAGCTATGGCCTGTGTTGGACTCAGAGCAATTCAAGATACCTGCAAAGGATTACATGGAAGGAGTAAACTTTATCCCATCTTTGAAGCCACTGAGAAGTACAAGCGGTGGACTCGAGTCGTGCTTGTGGTCGACCAAATTTCTCGCACAAACATGTCAAGAAGGACAAACATCTATTCCAAGCACTTTGTTGGTGAAGCTGGGCCAGTATTGAGCATCCGGAGTTCCGGACCTTATTCCAACCAAGTAAGCAAATAAGTCATGTTTCCATGGGGCAGATGCTACATGTCTAAAAGAGAGATGATCATTTTGGTATTTTCTCTAAAGTTATCAGTGGTATAGTGTTCGTAGCGGTAGATATCGCATCAATTAGTGCGCCCGAATCACGTGCGCTTCATATGCAAATAGGCATAATGTTATTAAGGCACATTTTAAAGCTATACATAATACATTGAAACAGGTTTTTGCCCACGGTTATCATACCGTCCAAATCTCATAACAGCCCATGCCTAATGAGTGCCTTCAGTCGAACGATATGATAATATGCGTATTACCAGCCTATAACAAGGACTTGTGCCAAGTTTCACAAAATTCCTCCTAAAAGTATGAGAGGAGTTTATTTCAGAATGCAGGCACCCACTCATGAAGTTGATGGAGTGTAGATTTGTTAATCAAGGGCCATAACTCTTCTCTGGTAAAATGGACCCAACTGGAGCGATATGATAATGCGCATTACCAACCTCTAACAAGGACTTGTAACAAGTAGGGCAGTCACAATTATTACAATATTCGCCAATCGCGATTATTTATCATATTCGAGAATATTTTTCATAATCGCGATTACCGTGAATTATTTATTTTATCAACAAAGTTGCATAAAATGAGGCAGCAGCAGCATCGCTGCCTCACTCACTCTGTTTCCTCTCGTCTTGGTCGGATGGTTAGCGAGGCTCGGATTTCAATGTGAGGAGGTTCTGGTTCCAAAGCCACGCACCGCTGTGGATGCATTTCGGTTTTGTAGGGCTGGCTCGACTAGTCATGATTACGTTGATGACTGAAATCGTTAACGACTAATTTAGTAGTCGACGAGTCATTTATTTTATTTAAGTCTTTGATTTTTCTCTCAATTCATAGTTTTAGGCAGCGCGCCGTCCTGCCGTCATTTGGACGTTCAAATTTTGAGTAAGACGGATAATTAAAACAGCAGCCATCTTGTTCAAAACCTTTTAAAATGCGCAGTTTACCGAAGGAGGTGTGTGTGTGTGTGTGCGCGCGTGCAACTCGCTGCAGACTGAGGGAGATTCCTGAACGGAGGCACGAGATGTTACGTTCTGCTGTGAACCATCACGTGAGACAGCGAGTACGGAGCAGAGAGAGAAGATTTTAACCCGAGTGAACATATATATAAAAAAACAAAAACGGGGAGCAGCCTTTACTCTCTGTACTTTCTCTACCGGTGCGGTTCTGACGGCAACATCCTGTTCACACCATGTGCGCATCGTGTACTGAATTTATGAGATCATGAGATGAAATAAACGGTCAAATATCCTTAAAAAATTTGAATATATAAATGAACTGAGCAAAAATTACAGAAAAGCTGTGCAGTGATGTTCAGAGGCACAGATCACAAAAAGCTGAACTTTAACAGCTGTTATTTTCCAAAGGTATGTATTTGTTCAATCTTGAGCTTAATGTAGTGTTCAAGCACAAAACGTGACTGATGAGAAAAAAAAGGATGACTTCATCACACTAAAATGAACTGGAGTCAGAATAAAAATACAAGCTGCTGATTTCTGTTATTTTTCAAAGTTATTAAGCTGTAGCTATATGTTTTATTCATTTCAAAGTGAGTTGCCTCTTATTGTATTCTGATTTATTTATACAAAAAAAAAACAAAAAAAAAAAACAAAATAAAACAAAAAAAAACATGGTGAGTCTAATCAGTCTGCATTGTTCTGTTATGTTTTCCTGCACATGTCCAGGTATTTTTTCCTTCTTTATAACAGTTTGGTGTTTACATTTGCTCCACAAAGTTTTAAAACACAATAAAATGTTCACACTTTTCTTTATAGCAGTTCTGTAATTTCAGAAATGCAACAGAAACAACCACAAATCAGAAAAAGTTTGGACTATATGTAAAATGAAGATAAAAATAAAAATGTTGCACTATTCTCGGTTTCTCCACTAAGAGAAGCCAAACGTTCTTCCAGAGTTGTTTATTCATACTGCGATAGAATATAAATATATTCTTGCTACTGCATAAATGCAGTTACCCAACTTATATTATACAATTAAGGTTTGACCTGAACAGTAAATCACCACTTTCACTTTTGTCACCTATTTTCAGAAAACCCTTTTCTGTTTCACTCAGCTATAAAGCTGTATAATTAAACTATTGAAGATGCAGCAGAAGTAGAACTATGATTATAGGTTTGACTATGGACTTTGTCACAGGTGTCTTAGAGGCTTCCCTCATCAGCATACTTCTTATAGAACTGCATCCTCCAGACAAGAGTTACACCACAGGACCATACTGTTTGTATTTAATGATTGTTGTAAATAAATTCCAAGACGTATTCAATGACTTGGAAATGCTCACATATCCATCCCATCACGTGTCTAAAGAAAACTGGCTGTATGTGATGATTTGCTGTGAATTTAAGGGTGCCAATAATTGAAACAAACATTTACTGTCTTTTTTTATTTCACTATATGAAAGCATTTTCTTTTGTTGTTCATCTACTTTGGACATTTTAAGTATTCTGATTACATAAAATCGGTTACTTTGCATTTATTTCTGAACAGATTTTATATTCTGTCATTCATATTGGGGTAACAGTAATTCAAATCAGGACTGTATCAAACTTTAATTGTGAGTACTAAGTGACAGCATAAACAAGCTACACAAAGCAAAAACACTTAAAAAAAAAAATCACTGATTGTCATTACTAATTTTATGGCTGAATTTAAGGGGATTTTTTTTTTTTTTGGTTTTGTTTTAAACTGTTCAGGATCCTAAAATATTTAGTTTGTCTTTAAAATGCTGGTCAAAATTTCTCAATTTTAGCTAATTAAACCTTGGTTTTGACCAGTTTGTTTTAGAGCCATTTAAATGCTTACAAAAGAAGATAGTAACTGATAATTCATTTTACTGCAGACATTTTTTTTAATCTAGCTAGCCTGATTCAGACTTTAGGTATTTTCCACACAAGTTTGGCTTGACTACAGATGAACATATCAATTCCACTTTGATTGGATGAGGGATGTGGTGCAAGATATGAAAGAAATTGCATTTTACAATACCTCTAAAGCAAGAGCCGTCTTGTCATAGGCACAGGGCACTCGTTTCTGGATGGCCTTAGCCATGACTGGGCCATTCTGCATTGATGGTAGAGGGGTGATTACTGCTCCAGGTGTGCCAGGAGGCAATGGTGCAGGTGTCTGGGGCTGGGCGTAGGCGTGAGCAGGTTCAGGAATCCCATAACTGTTGGAATTGCGAGAGCCATGAGACTGCTGGCCAGGGTGAGGTGAAGGTCGTACCAATTTCTCCACATAGGGCACTGGGATCATTCCAACACGTCCCTCTTTGCTTTTGGCGCTCCACCACTGCTCCTCTGGTTTCTCCAGAATGATGAGAATCTCTCCCTTCTTGAAGGGAAGGTCCTCTGCGTCGCTGCCAGTGAAGTCATACAGAGTTCGCACATATTCCAAATTTTCCTCTGGGCCACTGATGGGCTGGATTGGAGCACTCACTGTGCTTGGGTACCTTGGGAGATCACAGTAATGAGGTATTGAAAGAAATGCAAGGTGGCAAACATTACAGTGGGCTTTGTTGTTCGTGACTTGCTGGAACTTAACAAGTGCTTAAACAGACTTCATTGACCAGTATGACATATTTACACATGGGGGGGGGGGACGACACCCAGTTTTGTTCGGTTGTACATTTTTGTTTGTATTATAATGTTTGGAAAGAGGCGTCATTTGATTTAAAGCGGCGATTCGCCTTTGAAGTTATTAATTCTGGCCGGACTCTAACTTGACTCAGCGAGCGGCACAGCATTTGGAGCTGTGCAAATGGAATGGAGGACAATTCTCGTTTCTTGCCTGCAACAAGGCAAGAGTCTCAGTTAGTGACTTTAATCAGCACAAAAGTGACTCATGATTGACATCTTTAAATGGCTTTGAGAGGGGTTAAGAAGTGGACTTGCTGCTTCTGGAAAGCAGTGAAGCAGAGAACCAACGAAGCAGTGGGTCAGAGCACTGCTTCATTGGATCATGCTTCAAAGTGGACTCACGCTGCAAAAGCGGTTGATGACAGAGTCGCTGCAGGGTCTGTAATCAACGTAGAGAAATGATCATTTTCCCGACAAACACCCTCAAAAACAACGGCCACTCTGAAGGACATAAGGGAATCATTAAACAAAAAGACTACTGATATTGGTGGATCGAATCATTTCTTAATACCTGAAAAGAGCCAGTTCTCGATACCCAACCCTAATGTTGCCAGTGTACTTGCTCAGCGGGAAAGGTTGGACCTATTCTATACGTTATTATTATTATGATCATCCCAGGTTAACGGAGTTGTATATGGGGCACAACGTGTGCAATACTGTGGACATGTACAGACAAGAGTGGATTTCTTTCTCATCATTAAAAGTGATTTATACTTACCCGATTTATTTTGCTGTTAAATGGACTGCATTTATATAGCGCTTTTCCATCTGCATCAGACGCTCAAAGCGCTTTACAATAATGCCTCACATTCACCCCGATGTCAGGGTGCTGCCATACAAGGCGCTCACTACACACCGGGAGCAATAGGGGATTAAAGACCTTGCCCAAGGGCCCTTAGTGATTTTCCAGTCAGGCGGGGATTTGGTCTCAAGCCCAACACCTTAACCACTAGACCATCACCTCCCCTGTTAACATCAGATGCAGTGAGACAAGTACTGACATGTATCAGTGACCAGCTCAACTTGTAGATATTTTACCTGATTCTAAATAAGAACCAATGAAGCAGTGCGTCGATCCGCTGGCTAGTTGGTTCTTTGATTCGCTCCTCTTCAGAAGCAGAAAGTCCGCTTCTTAACCCCTCTCAAAGCCATTAAAATATGTCAATCGTGGGTCACTTTCGTGTGGATTAAAGTCACTAACTGGGACTCTTGTCTTGTTGCAGTTGAGAAACAAGAATTGTCCTCCGTTCTGTTTGCACAGCTCCAAACGCTGCGCCGCTCTCTGCCAAGACAGAGTCCGGTTGGAATTAATAAGTTCAAAACAAATTGCTGCTTTAAATAAAATGACACCTCTTTCCAAATGCTGCAATACAGACAATAAACTACAATTGACTAAAATGTTTTTTCCTCCCAAAATGAGACGTCCTGCATTCTTTATGAATTACATCCTGACATGCAGCACAGCAGACTGCAAGAGCTCAGCTCAGATGTATGGAAGACATTCATGCCAATAGTGTCTGAAAGGAAATGCTTTTGACAAAAACTACAGATCTTGTTTATTTCTATTTATGTCCAGAGATCAAGGATCCACCATGTAGAGTTTATTTAGGTCCAGAGTTTAAGGATCCAGTGACCAATTTCATATTTATTTACTTTAAAACTCAATCAAATGTTGACATCGAAAACCTGTAAAGCTTACTTTTAGTACACAGAAAATTCATAATAGGTACTGATAAGCGGAATCGATAATGTTATCAATATTGATAAAATCTTATCAATACCCGTCCCTAGGCAACACTGGAAAAGAAAAACTCCCTCAGTCATTTGTTTGAGCACAGAGACAAACTTCACACAAACCAAACTCAGTGGAGTGGCTACATGCTATGGCCATTTCTAAACTTTTCGGAAAGGTACTGGGATGTCACTGCAGTGCCATTTTAGACAACCAATTAGAGAAAAACTTTACACCATAGGCATCAAACTGATTCCAGAAAGAGCAAAGAGGATGCAGGTTATTTTAACCACCCACTCCACCAGGTGATTTCATTGATGAACTCAACCCATCTGCACAAAGTGATGTTAATCAGTGAAATCACCTGGTGGAGTTGGTGGTTACAAACAAAACCTGCACATTCTTTGCCTTTTCTGGAATCAGTTTGACACCAATTCTCGTGGCTGGGTATACGTCACTTCTGGTGAAAATTAGGCGAGAATTCATACTTCGGCAAACGTGCGACTGGCTGCTCTGAGAAAATGCACTTGGGCTGTATACTTTTCCAATTGAAATCAGCTGGTTTTGTATTCTGTCTGGCTTGTTTTGTCAGCCAGCTGAAGGTCTATAAATGTATTCACCAATTGAGGTGGCTCGGGCATCTTTTCCGGATGCCCCCTGGACGCCTCGCTGGAGAGGTGTTCCGGGCACGTCCCACTGGGAGGAGGCCCCGGGGAAGACCCAGGACATGCTGGAGGGACTACATCTCTCGGCTGGCTTGGGAACGCCTTGGGGTTCCCCCGGAGGAGCTGGAGGAGGTGTGTGTGGATTGGGAGGTCTGGGCGGCTTTGCTTGAGCTGCTGCCCCCGCGACCCGACTCCGGATAAAGCGGAAGAAAATGGATGGATGGATGGATGGAGTCGTCAAAGTCAATTTAATGGTTCATTTCATGGGTTTGAAAAGCGACCGAATCTTGTATACCGAGGTCTGCAATGTTTTCATAGAGTGAAAAACGACCACCGGGGCACTGCCGAATGAATGACCATGAGAATGCATTACACCATTTCACAAAATGAACTTTGTTTTTCAGATTCTGTCTACAGTCAGCTGAAATGTCACACAAAATCTGATATTGTACTCACAATGTTAGCACACAACATCAAATAAACCAAGTTTCAGTCAGCATGAAAATTTCAACAGAGATATCTTAGATCAGGGGTGCCCAAGTTTGGTCCTCAAGATCTACCTTCCTGACACTCTTGTCTCCCTGTTAAAACACACCTGAATCCAATGAAAGACTCATTAGCAGGCTTTTACTGAGCCTTTCACTGGATTCAGGTGTGTTGGAGCAGGAAGACAACTAAGAGATAAAGATAAACTTTATTGATCTCACAGAGGAGAAATTCACATGTTATAGGAAGGTAGATCAAGGACCGAACTTGGGCACCCCTGTCTTAGATGATCCGTTAGGACTAGGGCTGAACGATTTTGGAAAATAATCTAATTGTGATTTTTCTCCTCAATATTGCGATTGCGATTTAATATGCGATTATTTTTCCCCTTCTTATGCATTAAAAAAACCACACACACACGCAACAGAATTAATCCGTTTCATAAAAAACAATATATTTTTTTAAAGTGCAAACAACACAATGCAACACAACAACAATGCAAACAAACTGACTTTACTTGTTCAACTTTAGTTTTATGTAAGCCTATGTAGGTCTACTCTTTTTAAACACTGAACTTTAAACACTGAACCTTATAGATTTATAACAATCTATAAATAAATACAGTTACAGGTATAAAACAAATAAAGCTTACTGATCTCAATGTGGTGTTGCCTCGTGAGGTAGCAACTGTAGCAAGGCAGGTTCTGCACAATACCTGACGCTGCGCTGCATCTTCATTTTTAAAGCCAAAATAATTCCACACAACTGACGTGCTGCCCCTCTTTGGTTCCAAACTTTGAGCTGTGTCCGCTTCTGTCGAGCCTGAAGCCATTGTACAACAGGTTAGCGCAGTGCTACTGCTAACTACACGCTGTGGCTGCTTTCTTTGCTCGGCTTGCACTCAAATCTCATGCGTTATGAGATCACGTTTCAAATCGCGTCCTTTGTGATTAGGAAATCTCGTTCTATGATATCGCGATATTATCGTAAATGCGATTAATCGTTCAGCCCTAGTTAGGACGTTTCACTGCACATCAAGGCAGATTATTCCAGGTGTTTATAGTAAAATACTCCAAACAGACAACAACATAACAAGTGGCTCCACTGCGGTAGGAAACTACAAGTGGGTGCGTCACTGGACCCAGCTGCTGTCACTCAAAGCAACCACACCCACAATTATACAGAATTTTATTAATAAAAAAAGTCTTAATCTAAGTGAGTTATTAAAAAAAAAAAAAAAAAAAAAATCACCCCCGTACAGTTGTCAGGGAGGCAGAAACTATCTATAGAAACCAAAATAGTTTTTTTGTGCCAGGCTGTTTATTTCTGCTCTAAAGTTGGAAGCTTTAAAATGTGCTTCTATGGCAATGTGCTCTGTTTTAGAGCCAACCTCAAGCAGCCAGTCAAGGAACTGCACTTCCTGATTGGAGTCAAAATACGAGCTTGAGTTTCCGCTTCAGTACAGCACCCACTATTATTTAAATTCATGAACTGCAATTCAATGCGATGATGTCCCTCTTTATCTTATGATAATCAACTATCACAGTGGTTGTTACTGGATACAATACTGTGGGGGAAAAAAAAAAAAAGAATTTTGTACCATATCAACAGCCTCTTTGTTTTACTTTAAGAAATAACTGAAACAAGAAATGTTGGTTCATATGAAGAGAGTTAAAAAACAAACAAAACAAAAAGTCTTTTGTCAGAGAATCAATGCGGCTGTCATGCGGGGGAGACGGGTTCGGTTCTATGGAAGACACTTGTTTTCTTTTAACTCCCTTCATAACCAACACTTCATGTTTCAGCTATTTTTTGTTCATGTAAGATTTGGGTTATTTGGGGAATTAAGGTTAAGGTTAGATGTCACCTCACCGCTGTAATAATAACCTACCAACACAAAGTTACCATAAGGATATCCACAGCCTTTAATAAACGACATGATATGCAAGCAGAGGTGGCAGAGCGTACCAATTTCTAAGACACAGACATTAACAGCAACTTGGTAGACGCTGGATATTAATTTCCCACCCAAGTGTCTGCAGCCACCAGAATACTAAACCAAAGACACAGTAAACTGGATGTGTTTGATATCTGACAAACTGGGTGCTTTGTACCATAACTGCAGGGCACCGCAGCCTGACTGAAAGTGGGTTAGCTCTGACATAAATAGACAAGCCTATATTGCACAAGCTTTGACTGCAATACCTAGTGGTCACCTTGAGGTTTTAGGTTGGTTTGATGTAGTGTAGATTTTCCTACCTGGGTGCTGGCTCGATCAGCGTGGTGGTGTCCAGGTAGTGGATCTTGTAGAACTCCAGCAGAGCAGGGAGGTGCTCAAACTCTTGATCGCCTATCTTAAACCTCTTGCTGGGTAAGGAGTTGATGATATAGTGAGACACTTTAGAGTTCTCGGACACTGACAGCACGTAGTCACCGGGGCAGGTGGACGAGTCTCGAACGAGAAACATACCGTGTCTCTGTCCCTGGAGCCGATTCTGTGCCTCTTGTCGTGACACAGGTCCGAAATACCAGGCGGACCGATCAGACGAATCAAACCGCGCGGTTGACATGTCTGTTCAGAATAAGTTAATAAAAATAGACAATAAATTACGTGATCTGGAGCGGTGAAACGGGAGGCTTCAGGCAATTTTGGGGGATTTTCACAGGCAGGCTGCGGTTAGCTTGATCCAAATTTGCAACATAATGTAGCTTTTCAGCGGGCCAAGCGATGGAAAAACAAAACTTACTTGAGACATGCAACAAAGTGAATAATGGAGCTTCCCGTTTTCGCTGCGTCTTCCGAAAAACGCAGGCAGGCTTCAGTTCTTCGAACCTCCAGCTTCAACAACCGAAAAAGCTTCAGCGCATGGTCGCATGAATCCTCATCCACCAAATGTTAACGGTATTAACGAAATGGTTCGTCCGTATCTTTTTGACCTCGTAGGAAGGCACTTGTCATGGAAATGCGTTGTCTTTTTTAAATCCCCTCTCTCGACTCGAAGCAGACTTTTGAAGCAGGGGGGGAAAATGGCGGCCCCGCAACACGTCTTCACCGCACACAAACTGTTTCACAACACCGGCTCGTCTCCCAAGACCTGCTTCTTTCGCGCATTCTTTATTCTCTTACGGATCCTCTTCTGTCTCCGTGATTGTATATTTGACACTTTCCCTTATTTCTTCCTGCTGCCCCCCCTTATCCGAGCCTCCAAAAGTGCGACAAGGAAACAGAAAAATGGCGACAGGAGGGCAGGTCTGCGCGCTCCCGCTCAATGTCCGCACGTCACTGCCCAGATGGGCGGAGACAGACAGCACCTGTCAATCATCATCTTCTTCTTATTATTATTATAGATTCCGGCAGGCATAATGCTGCCCCCCACAGGCAATAGTTAAATACTTTATCTCATGTTAGACTCTCAAATAGAGGTTGGTGGAATGGAGGAACTTAATCACAGCTTTGTCCACTAAATGCGAGTAACTGCCCTCAGAAAAAATTGACCTAAAAGAAAACTCAGTCAATCCACAGTCTGACAAATCTTTAAACAATTTCCGCCTATCACTAGAATACATAGGACAGCACATTAAAACATGATGAACACTTTCCAACTGACCAGACTGACACAACCCATCTGGATGTTTTCCAATCACTTTTAAATATGCTGCCAACCCACAATGCCCCAGTCTCAATCTAATCAATTTGACTTAATCCTTACAACAGGATGAGGAGAGGAGTCTCTTATTTTTAATCGAAGGCTGACACATAAAATAGTGCCGCCCTACCGACTCACTCTCCCACTGCTTTTGCCACTTCTGATCACTCAACTCTTTAAAAATACTATAACAATCAACCTTTCCCAAAAGGATATTAGCATCAACTTTATTTTTCAGAAGGGACTCTTTGGCCAATGAATCTGCGATCTCATTACCTAAAATGCCAGAGTGCCCAGGAATCCAAGTGAAGGTTACACAACAGCCAGCTGACTCAACGCGATGGAGGCAAGACAGAATCTCTAGCACGAGGTCAGGACGAGCTCCTCCCGAGGCTCCGCCCATCAAAGCTTGCAATGCAGCTGCAGAATCAGAATAAATATGACACTCAGAAGGTCTGCTACTTTGTACCCACTCTAACGCCCACCATATGGCTGACAGTTCCGTCGAACATACATAAGAGCAATTAGTAACACGGGTACTCTGCCTTATCTGATTATTCATAACATAAACCCCAAAGCCTGCCCTACCAGAGCTTGGATCCCTAGACCCATCTGTAAAAATGTGGCACATACTAACTGTATTCTGAGATATAAATCAATTTACTAAATTGCTGGCTACAGTCTTATTCAGCCCCAGAAGGTCCAACTCAACATCTGGTACAGGCAAAACCCAAAAAGGAATAGGAGACCACACTGGCCCTATCACCTTATTTCCCTTGACAGCCCTTTTAGCGACCTGCCGGACATCAAAAAGGAAATTAGATTTATCCTTCTTTTTAGTAAATTCATAACTCTCTTCCAATAAACACTTCGCGGATGAGTTCTGCGCAAGTCCTGACAGCCTGGCCCAGTACTGAAGACCCAACTTCTCTCTCCTAATACTCAAAGGGGTCTCTCCCATTTCGACTAACAGTGCTGGGATCGGAGTAGTTCTGAAGGCACCGCTACAGATTCTTAGGGCTTTTGCTTGGATCCTATCAAGCTTGAGAAGTCTGGATTTAACCGCAGCACCAAAAACAAAACAGCCATAATCCAGTGATGACCTTATCATTGCTCTATAAATCATGTGCAACGTTGACCTTTCTGCCCCCCAATCACTACCAGCCAGACTACGAAGTACATTATTAATCTTTTCACATTTCACAACAGTTTTTTCTATATGTGTACACCACGTTAGTTTTTCATCCATCCACATACCTAAAAATTTAAAAACTTTCACCCTCTCTAAAGGACAGCCATACATGATAAGGGTTATGTCTGGGATTTTCTTTTTAAGTCCAAAAATCATATAACTACTTTTTGATATAGAAATCTTAAAGCCCCATTTATTTGCTCACCGCACTATTTGGTTTAAGGCAATTTGAGTTTGTTTCATTAAAAACGCAATGTTTCTACCCCTCCTCCAGATGGCGCCATCATCAGCAAACAAAGACCTCCCAAATCCTACTTTGATATCAGAAAAAATGTCATTAATCATAACATTGAATAAAACTGGACTAATAACTGATCCTTGCGGAGTACCATTAAAAATACTTACTATTTCAGAAAATTCCCCTTCAACTCTTACTTGTATAGTTCTGTCACTTAAGAAATCTTTGATCCATATGAACATCCTACCACAAATGCCTGCATTATGTAATTTAATCAACAATCCCTCTCTCCACATACTATCATAAGCTTTCTCAATATCAAGAAACACTGCAACTACTGCTTCCTTATTGATTATAGCTCATCTTATATCTTGGTCTAACACTGCAACTGAGTCCATAGTATTTCTTCCAATTCTAAAGCCATTTTGATAATCAACAAAGAAACCCCCAACTTCTAAATAATAAACAAGTCTGTTTCTGACCAATCTCTCCATCACCTTACACAACACCGCAGTAAGTGCTATGGGTCTGTATGCAAATGCAAGTTTTATACACTCAACAAAAATATAAACGCAACACTTTTGGTTTTGCTCCCATTTTGTATGAGATGAACTCAAAGATCTAAAACTTTTTCCACATACACAATATCACCATTTCCCTCATATTGTTCACAAACCAGTCTAAATCTGTGATAGTGAGCACTTCTCCTTTGCTGAGATAATCCATCCCACCTCACAGGTGTGCCATATCAAGATGCTGATTATACAAAATGATTAGTGCACAGGTATGACTTAGACTGTCCACAATAAAAGGCCACTCTGAAAGGTGTAGTTTTGTTTTATTGGGGGGGATACCAGTCAGTATCTGGTGTGACCACCATTTGCCTCATGCAGTGCAACAGATCTCCTTCGCATAGAGTTGATCAGGTTGTCAATTGTGGAATGTTGGTCCAATCCTCTTCAATGGCTGCGCGAAGTTGCTGGATATTGGCAGGAACTGGTACACGCTGTCGTATACGCCGGTCCAGAGCATCCCAAACATGCTCAATGGGTGACATGTCCGAGTATGCCGGCCATTCAAGAACTGGGACATTTTCAGCTTCCAAGAATTGTGTACAGATCCTTGCAACATGGGGCCGTGCATTATCCTGCTGCAACATGAGGTGATGTTTTTGGATGTATGGCACAACAATGGGCCTCAGGATCTCGTCACGGTATCTCTGTGCATTCAAAATGCCATCAACAAAATGCACCTGTGTTCTTCGTCCATAACAGACGCCTGCCCATACCATAACCCCACCGCCACCATGGGACACTCAACAACATTGACATCAGAAAACCGCTCACCCACACGACGCCACACACGTTGTCTGCCATCTGCCCTGAACAGTGTGAACCGGGATTCATCCGTGAAGAGAACACCTCTCCAACGTGCCAAACGCCAGCGAATGTGAGCATTTGCCCACTCAAGTAAGTTACGACGACGAACTAGAGTCAGGTTGAGACCCCGATGAGGACGACGAGCATGCAGATGAGCTTCCCTGAGACGGTTTCTGACAGTTTGTGCAGAAATTCTTTGGTTATGCAAACCGATTGTTTCAGCAGCTGTCCGAGTGGCTGGTCTCAGACGATCTTGCAGGTGAACATGCTGGATGTGGAGGTCCTGGGCTGGTGTGGTTACACGTGGTCTGCGGTTGTGAGGCTGGTTGGATGTACTGCCAAATTCTCTGAAACGCCTTTGGAGACGGCTTATGGTAGAGAAATGAACATTCAATACACGAGCAACAGCTCTGGTTGACATTCCTGCTGTCAGCATGCCAATTGCATGCTCCCTCAAATCTTGCGACATCTGTGGCATTGTGCTGTGTGATAAAACGCACCTTTCAGAGTGGCCTTTTATTGTGGACAGTCTAAGGCACACCTGTGCACTAATCATGGTGTCTAATCAGCATCTTGATATGGCACACCTGTGAGGTGGGATGGATTATCTCAGCAAAGGAGAAGGGCTCACTATCACAGATTTAGACTGGGTTGTGAACAATATTTGAGGGAAATTGGTGATATTGTGTATGTGGAAAAAGTTTTAGATCTTTGAGTTCATCTCATACAAAATGGGAGCAAAACCAAAAGTGTTGCGTTTATATTTTTGTTGAGTATATATATATATATATATATATATATATATATATATATATATATATATATATATATATATATATATATATATATATATATATATATATATATATATATATATATATATATATATATATATATATATATATATATATATATATATATATATATAGTATTTGTACATTTATTCATTTTTCTATTTATTTATACTTTTGGATTTATTCAGTTTTAATTCTTTTTTGGTCCTCATATGTGAAGGGAGATTCTCTAAAACGCCTTTGATTCTTCACCACAACTATATCCTTCGATCAGATGATCTTATGAAGTTTATAAAGCTAGAGAGAGCATGGAGGATTTGCAGGAAATAAAATGGTCCTAATGGAGGAGAAAGGAGACATTTCATATATTTTACACCTCATGAATCTGCAGGATTCCACTGTGTGTGCAGAGGAGGGAGTGAGCACTTCTAACGTCAGCCTTTCTTAAACACCAAATCAGAAAAAGTTGGGACTGAAGATGTTGAGATTCTCTTTGGGAGTGACAAGAATGGACAAGATTAGGAATGAACATATCAGAGGGACAGCTCAGGTGGGACAGTTTGGAGACAAAGTCAGAGAGGCGAGGTTGAGATGGTTTGGACATGTGCAGAGGAGGGATCCAGGGTATATAGGGAGAAGGATGCTGAGGATGGAGCCACCAGGCAGGATGAGAAGAGGGAGGCCAAAGAGGAGGTTTACGGATGTGCTGAGGGAGGACATGCAGGTGGTTGGTGTGACAGAGGAAGATAGAGGACAGGGTGAGATGGAGACGATTGATCTGCTGTGGGGACCCCTAACGGGAACAGCCGAAAGACAAAGAAGAAGTACGGAAACTGAAAATTTAAAAATAATTCTCATGAATTCAATTCTTACATTTATTTTGACTTCTATTTCGTTGCAGACAGTATGAGTCTAAGATATTTCATACTTTTTCTTGTCAACTTCATTGTTCATTAAGTACAGGGTACTTAAATTTCGTGATTTGGTCGATTTGAAAATATTACAAACAATGTACCAAGCAAATAAAAATACTTTACCAACAAACATTCAAAATATGTTTGAGAAAAGAGTAAGTAGTTATAAACTGAAAGGAATAGAAGTCTTTAGAAAACCAAGATACAGAACCAGAGTAAAAGAACGGAGTATTGCAGTAAATGGTGTAAAATTATGGAACAATCTCAACAAAGAAATTAAAGAATTAAGGTCGCTTAAATTATTTAAAAAACGTATTAAACTAGATGTATTAAGTAAGTATGAAACTATAAAATAAGTTAGTGGGCTGTAAGGAAGTTAAAAAAATGTAATTTGTTAATAATGTATAAAATGTTTTAAGTTTAAAAATGTAACCTGTCAGAGATGTAATCTATTTAATAATGGTCATAATTATGAAATAAGTCAGTGGTATGTGACAAGTTAAAGAAATACAATCTGTTAAATAATGTTGAAAAATGATGCTGGATATTGAAAGATTGTATTGTAAAAAGGGGCAGAAAATATAAGACTTGTTCTTCTCTCTGCTCCTTTTCATTCTGGTAATGGAGATGCTTTATTTCTGCTTTTCTGTTTTTTTTCTTTTAAATGAATGAAATAAATAAATAAATGAAATGAAATATTCATCCATCCCCCCGCACCCCCCATAAATAAATAAATAAAAATAAGAAGTTGGGACACAAAAACATTTACCACTTTGTAATGTTTCAATTCCTTCTCATAACACTTAAAATATGTTTTGGCATTAAGGGTACCAAATGATCCAGCACAGATCCGCTTTGGAATTTGGCACACATTGTACAGGTGAAGCCTATCATGATGCAACTCCAGTTTTACCTGGAGAAACACACAGCTCCTGGTCTTCCAAAGAGGACTTCCATTCATGTATTAACCAGGACCCACTCTGCTTAGCTTCTGACATCTGACAGGATCAGGCTTACCCAGAGCAGACTGGCTGTATGTTGTTCTAATATCAATCAATTCAATCAATTTTATTTATATAGCGCCAAATCACAACAAACAGTTGCCCCAAGGCGCTTTATATTGTAAGGCAAGGCCATACAATAATTACGTTAAAACCCCAACGGTCAAAACGACCCCCTGTGAGCAAGCACTTGGCGACAGTGGGAAGGAAAAACTCCCTTTTAACAGGAAGAAACCTCCAGCAGAACCAGGCTCAGGGAGGGGCAGTCTTCTGCTGGGACTGGTTGGGGCTGAGGGAGAGAACCAGGAAAAAGACATGCTGTGCAGGGGAGCAGAGATCAATCACTAATGATTAAATGCAGAGTGGTGCATACAGAGCAAAAAGAGAAAGAAACACTCAGTGCATCATGGGAACCCCCCAGCAGTCTAAGTCTATAGCAGCATAACTAAGGGATGGTTCAGGGTCACCTGATCCAGCCCTAACTATAAGCTTTAGCAAAAAGGAAAGTTTTAAGCCTAATCTTAAAAGTAGAGAGGGTGTCTGTCTCCCTGATCCGAATTGGGAGCTGGTTCCACAGGCGAGGAGCCTGAAAGCTGAAGGCTCTGCCTCCCATTCTACTCTTACAAACCCTAGGAACTACAAGTAAGCCTGCAGTCTGAGAGCGAAGCACTCTATTGGGGTGATATGGTACTATGAGGTCCCTAACATAAGATGGGACCTGATTATTCAAAACCTTATAAGTAAGAAGAAGAATTTTAAATTCTATTCTAGAATTAACAGGAAGCCAATGAAGAGAGGCCAATATGGGTGAGATATGCTCTCTCCTTCTAGTCCCGTTAGTACTCTAGCTGCAGCATTTTGAATTAACTGAAGGCTTTTCAGGGAACTTTTAGGACAACCTGATAATAATGAATTACAATAGTCCAGCCTAGAGGAAATAAATGCATGAATTAGTTTTTCAGCATCACTGAGACAAGACCTTTCTAATTTTAGAGATATTGCGTAAATGCAAAAAGCAGTCCTACATATTTGTTTAATATGCGCTTTGAATGACATATCCTGATCAAAATGACTCCAAGATTTCTCACAGTATTACTAGAGGTCAGGGTAATGCCATCCAGAGTAAGGATCTGGTTAGACACCATGTTTCTAAGATTTGTGGGGCCAAGTACAATAACTTCAGTTTTTATCTGAGTTTAAAAGCAGGAAATTAGAGGTCATCCATGTCTTTATGTCTGTAAGACAATCCTGCAGTTTAGCTAATTGGTGTGTGTCCTCTGGTTTCATGGATAGATAAAGCTGGGTATCATCTGCGTAACAATGAAAATTTAAGCAATGCCGTCTAATAATACTGCCTAAGGGAAGCATGTATAAAGTGAATAAAATTGGTCCTAGCACAGAACCTTGTGGAACTCCATAATTAACCTTAGTCTGTGAAGAAGATTCCCCATTTACATGAACAAATTGTAATCTATTAGACAAATATGATTCAAACCACCGCAGCGCAGTATCTTTAATACCTATGGCATGCTCTAATCTCTGTAATAAAATTTTATGGTCAACAGTATCAAAAGCAGCACTGAGGTCTAACAGAACAAGCACAGAGATGAGTCCACTGTCTGAGGCCATAAGAAGATCATTTGTAACCTTCACTAATGCTGTTTCTGTACTATGATGAATTCTAAAACCTGACTGAAACTCTTCAAATAGACCATTCCTCTGCAGATGATCAGTTAGCTGTTTTACAACTATCCTTTCAAGAATTTTTGAAAGAAAAGGAAGGTTGGAGATTGGCCTATAATTATCTAAGATAGCTGGGTCAAGTGATGGCTTTTTAAGTAATGGTTTAATTACTGCCACCTTAAAAGCCTGTGGTACATAGCCAACTAATAAAGATAGACTGATCATATTTAAGATCGAAGCATTAAATAATGGTAGGGCTTCCTTGAGCAGCCTGGTAGGAATGGGGTCTAATAGACATGTTGATGGTTTGGATGAAGTAACTAATGAAAATAACTCAGACAGAACAATCTGAGAGAAAGAGTCTAACCAAATACCGGCATCACTGAAAGCAGCCAAAGATAACGATACGTCTTTGGGATGGTTATGAGTAATTATTTCTCTAATAGTTTAAAATTTTATTAGCAAGAAAGTCATGAAGTCATACTAGTTAAAGTTAAAGGAATACTCGGCTCAATAGAGCTCAGACTCTTTGTCAGCCTGGCTACAGTGCTGAAAAGAAACCTGGGGTTGTTCTTATTTTCTTCAATTAGTGATGAGTAGTAAGATGTCCTAGCTTTATGGAGGGCTTTTTTATAGAGCAACAGAGTCTTTTTCCAGGCTAAGTGAAGATCTTCTAAATTAGTGAGACGCCATTTCCTCTCCAACTTACGGGTTATCTGCTTTAAGCTGCGAGTTTGAGAGTTATACCACGGAGTCAAGTACTTCTGATTTAAAGCTCTCTTTTTCAGAGGAGCTACAGCATCCAAAGTTGTCTTCAATGAGGATGTAAAACTATTGACGAGATAGTCTATCTCACAGAGTTTAGGTAGCTACTCTGCACTGTGTTGGTATATGGCATTAGAGAACATAAAGAAGGAATCATATCCTTAAACCTAGTTACAGCGCTTTCTGAAACACTTCTAGTGTAATGAAACTTATTCCCCACTGCTGGGTAGTCCATCAGAGTAAATGTAAATGTTATTAAGAAATGATGAGACAGAAGGAAGTTTTCAGGGAATACTGTTAAGTCTTCAATTTCCATACCATAAGTCAGAACAAGATCTAAGATATGATTAAAGTGGTGGGTGGACTCATTTACATTTTGAGCAAAGCCAATTGAGTCTAATAATAGATTAAATGCAGTGTTGAGGCTGTCATTCTCAGCATCTGTGTGGATGTTAAAATCGCCCACTATAATTATCTTATCTGAGCTAAGCACTAAGTCAGACAAAAGGTCTGAAAATTCACAGAGAAACTCACAGTAACGACCAGGTGGATGATAGATAATAACAAATAAAACTGGTTTTGGGACTTCCAATTTGGATGGACAAGACTAAGAGTCAAGCTTTCAAATGAATTAAAGCTCTGTCTGGGTTTTTGATTAATTAATAAGCTGGAATGGAAGATTGCTGCTAATCCTCCGCCTCAGCCCGTGCTACGAGCGTTCTGGCAGTTAGTGTGACCTCGGGGGTGTTGACTCATTTAAACTAACATATTCATCCTGCTGTAACCAGGTTTCTGTAAGGCAGAATAAATCAATATGTTGATCAATTATTATATCATTTACTAACAGGGACTTAGAAGAGAGAGACCTAATGTTTAATAGACCACATTTAACTGTTTTAGTCTGTGGTGCAGTTGAAGGTGCTATATTATTTTTTCTTTTTGAATTTTATGCTTAATAGATTTTTGCTGGTTATTGGTGGTCTGGGAGCAGGCACCGTCTCTACGGGGATGGGGTAATGAGGGGATGGCAGGGGGAGAGAAGCTGCAGAGAGGTGTGTAAGACTACAACTCTGCTTCCTGGTCCCAACCCTGGATAGTCACGGTTTGGAGGATTTAAGAAAACTGGCCAGATTTCTAGAAATGAGAGCTGCTCCATCCAAAGTGGGATGGATGCCGTCTCTCTTAACAAGACCAGGTTTTCCCCAGAAGCTTTGCCAATTATCTATGAAGCCCACCTTATTTTTTGGACACCACTCAGACAGCCAGCAATTCAAGGATAACATGCGGCTAAACATGTCACTCCCGGTCCGATTGGGGAGGGGCCCAGAGAAAACTACAGAGTCCAACACTGTTTTTGCAAAGTTACACACCGATTCAATGTTAATTTTAGTGACCTCCGATTGGCGTAACCGGGTGTCATTACTGCCAACGTGAATTACAATCTTACCAAATTTACGCTTAGCCTTAGCCAGCAGTTTCAAATTTCCTTCGATGTCTCCTGCTCTGGCCCCCGGAAGACAATTGACTATGGTTGCTGGTGTCGCTAACTTCACATTTCTCAAAACAGAGTCGCCAATAACCAGAGTTTGATCCTCAGTGGGTGTGTCGCCGAGTGGGGAAAAACGGTTAGAAATGTGAACGGGTTGGCGGTGTACACGGGGCTTCTGTTTAGGGCTACGCTTCCTCCTCACAGTCACCCAGTCGGCCTGCTTTCCCGGCTGCTCGGGATCTGCCAGAGGGAAACTAACGGCGGCTAAGCTACCTTGGTCCGCACCGACTACAGGGGCCTGGCTAGCTGTAGAATTTTCCACGGTGCAGAGCCGAGTCTCCAATTCGCCCAGCCTGGCCTCCAAAGCTACGAATAAGCTACACTTATTACAAGTACCATTACTGCTAAAGGAGGCCGAGGAATAACTAAACATTTCACACCCAGAGCAGAAAAGTGCGGGAGAGACAGGAGAAGCCGCCATGCTAAACCGGCTAAGAGCTAGTAGCTGCGCTAAGCTAGCGGAGTCCTAAAGACACACAAAGTGAATAATGTGTAAATAATTTAGAGGTGATTCAGCAGAGGGAGTGCTTTAGTTAAGGCACGTGAAGATTATGCTGTGAAACAAATCGTTATCTAGGTAACTAGATCAGTCTAACTGCGCAGATTAAACAGCTAACAGATACAGCAAAACACCGCTGTGCTCCGGAACAGGAAGTGATACAATACCGCAGTGAGAGCCAACCACCAGTAGAGGCAAGCCAATATAATATAATATCTCAATGTACTTTTCTGCATTAATGCTGCCATCACTGGAGTGTAAATTACTTTTGTCAAGAGCAATGACACAACTCCATACCAGGACACACCCTGGCTTTTGGACTTGTTGCTGGTAACAGTCTGGATGGTCTTTTTTGTCTTTGGTCTGGAGCACACAGTGTCCATTTCTTCCAAAATGACCCGGAATACTGGTTTGTCTGACCACAGTATATATTCCCACAATGTAATTGTCCAACCCAGATGTCTCCAAGCCCAGAGAGAGAGGTCAGTGTTACTTCTGGACAAGTAAAGTCTTAAGGGCCATTTATGAATACAATTCCGTATTGTAGTGCTTGAAAAAGGTTTCCCCAGAATAATCCCTTCCATACATCCAGCTACTGATGAATGACGGTTCTTGATGCAGTGCTGTTTGACGTATTGTGATTACGCATGTTCAGCTTACACACTTTTGCACACTGATATTCTTCCAGATTCCTTAAATCGTTTAATGATATGCATTGTGCAGAGAGAGAAATATGTAAATGCCTTGCAATTTTTTTTTGAGGACCATTGTTCTCAATGTGTTTTGTATAATAACACTACCTCTAACCTTAGTGACTTGAGATTTGGGGTTCCACAGGGATCCGTTTTAGGCCCCTTGCTTTTTCCCCTGTATGCAGCACCCCTTGGGCGTATACTGCGGAGTTTTGGGATTGCCTTTCATTGTTATGCTGATGACACTCAGTTGTACATGCCGATAACTACGAGAAATCTCATTCCCATAAAATCCCTGGAGGTCTGTCTTCTATCAGTGAGAAACTTGTAACTTCCTACTTTTAAACTCTGATAAGACTGAAATGATGATCAGTTTGACCAGCTGGCGCTCGGCCTGGGTTTGTGTGTCATACATCATACGGACAAAGTGAGGAACCTTGGGGTAATTTTTGATCGTGCTTTGACGTTACTAGGGCTGCTTTTTCCATCTGCGAAATATAGGCTGATGCTGAGACCCTGATTCATGCTTTTGTTTCTTCTAGACTAGATTATTGTAATGTGCTCTTTTCAGGGTTATTGCAGTCTTGCATTAGGGGTCCTCAGCTGGTTCTGAATACTGCCGCCAGACTTTTGACATGTAGCAGAAGGTCTGAACATACAGTTGTGCTCAAAAGTTTACATACCCCAGCAGAATTTTTGTTTTTTTTGGCCATTTTTAAGAGAATATGAATGACAACACAAAAACTTTTTTTCCCACTCATGGTTAGTGGTTGGGTGAAGCCATTTATTGTGAAACAACTGTTTCCTCTTTTTTAAATCAAAATGACAAGAGAACTACCCAAATGAACCTGATCAAACGTTTACATACCCCTGTTCTTAATACTGTGTATTGCCCCAGTTAACATCAATGACAGCTTGGAGTCTTTTGTGGTAGTTGTGGACGAGGCTCTCTGATGGTAAAGCTGCCACTGAATATGTTTCAGACTTTATTTACATCAATTACAAAGAAATACAAACAATATGGCACTCTATGGTAAATCTGCATGGAGTAGACAGTTCTCAAAAACTGAGTGACTGTGCAAGAAGTAGAAGAGTGAGGAAAGCCACCAAGACATCCAGACAATCCAGAAGAAGTTATAGGCTTACGTGGCTGTGATTGTAGAAATTATGCACAGTGCAAGCTTTGCATTTTGTATCACCAGTTACCCATCTTCATGATAAAGTGGTATAGAGGAGGATTTTCTTAAAAAGACCTGAAAGTTCAGTTACAAATTGCCAGAAGGTACAACATCTGAGATGCAAGCCTGGATCTGATGTTTTGGTGAAAGAAAATCCTTCTCTGCTCTACTCCACTATGAAGCTAAGAGTAGTGATGCAAAATGCAAATCTTGCACTGTGCACAATTTCTTTTGTTGTGATTTGGCACATGTATAAGCTGATTAAATTGAATTTAAATTGTTTTGTGAAAGGCTCATTCTAAGCTTATGACAACACATTGATACACTGTTGCACGTAATTAAAAAAAAATCCTGAAAGTTTACTGCCACTAATGTCATGCAAGGCCCTCATATTGCAAGTCCTTTAGCCCCCCTTTATTAATAACATATTGAACACCTGATATTTTTTCCTTTTACATCATCAAAACAATAAAAATGCAAGGTGAAGTGTTTTTTTAAATTGGTACTGTATACCAAAAGGTTTACATATTTCCCTATTTTAATTTCCTGTTATTCTCTAACTTCCCTTTCGCTGACATCAACTCATAACACAATATGCTGGAAGGAAGCAGCTGAATTTATATGCAGGAGAACATGCCTTCATAGCCCTGTCACACCTTGATGATTTAGCCAGCGTATGTCGACGTATGAAAAATATGCCGAATACGCTAGCTACGTCAAATACGTGAATTCACCTGTCATACATTGATGATTTAGCCAGTCTATGCTGACAGCCCCGTTTCCACCGAGCGGTCTGGGTCAGTACTGCACGGTATGGTACGGGTTGGAACAGTTAAGTCTGGCTTGGTTTGTGTTTCCGCCAGCTGCAGTACCCAGTTCCAGCTGCAGGTGGAAGATGTAGATATACTGACATGCACAACATCGAGCACGCGTACGCTGTCGTGCAGCCTCTTCACTCCAAACAGAGGCCAAACAGAGTAATTTAACATTTTTTAAATTTTATTTTATTTTTATCTTGGTGGATCATGGGATTTATTTTTGCCACATGCAAAATGCTGCAGAATTGACTGATGTCTGTGGTAAACGCTGAGATGAATGAATGAGGCTCTGTGACTCTTTGAACTTTTAAGTTAATTGTCTTTTTGTGGCACAAAGAGCCGGTGGGACTATGTTTTTTCAGCGACGACAAGGAATTAAAATATTTTCAGATGCTGTTTTCCAAAATCAGTACGCTTTATGTGGATAAGTTTTCATCAGGTTGTGATGATGAATCCAATTGAAACGAAGAGTTCAGATTAAGACTTTATATTTACCCTCAATGGACAACATCAATGTACGTATTTCAACTTATGAGTAATTTACAAGAAACGTGTCAACAATCACATAACTTACCTACAATTTATTGTCCACGTATGAAGTACATATCAGTCATATGCTGGCATACGTCAAAAATATTGTGCATGCCAAAAAAAGTTTTGACGTACTCGCGGTATTACAGTGAATATCAGCATGCTTCAATGTCCTCTTAACTTATACAAAACTTACCCATAACTTATTAGACATACACCAGCGTTTTTAATATGGTCGGCATATGCTGGCTAAATTGTCAAGGTGTGGGTGTTAAAGAAGCCTTTTTAAGAGAATTACAAAAGATAAAATGTTACGGCAGACAGTGGAAAAAGGTCTCCTTGTTGACGTTAAATGCCAAACGAACGTATACCATTAAGATTTTGGTGACCATGACTCATGAGACTGCAGCTGGCATAGGGCTGCTCTCGTCACTGCAGCACTGTGTGAATGTTAATGCATTTGTTGCACCCAGTCGGTCTTTATGAGCAATGCCTGCCAATTCTGTTTCCACAATGACCCACTGATTCAACAAAATGGAACAAATGACCAATTCTTAAAAACACATGGCATATACTGCATATTTAACACAGGCGCAAACGTCTTCAGTTTAAATGGTTTCAGTTGACCCTAAATCAGACCTCATCAGTAAAACATTTCTTTCAGTTAGTCAGGCTTCTTTGTGGGATATCTGATCATTTAATGAATCCCTGATAAATAGCTGGCCATCACTGACAAAGTGGAGCTTTCAAGAAATTTAAAAAAAGCTGTTGAGGCAGATCACCAAAATTTTATCCACTCTCCCCAGACCCATGGATTATCTCCACACAACATTTCACAAAACTTTTCTTTAATTTTTTTAAATCAACTTGCATGAAGTCAGACAGGTAGATGGTAATGCTGTGCTGAGTTTCACCTGGTTATGTCAATGTTCTTTTAAAATGCTTTCGCTGTATAGCACGAATCCTCCTCTGTCTGTCTGCAATGGTGGAACTGAGGCTCTGTGTGAGGGCTGGGAGGATTACTCCACACCTGAGGAGGTACACGTGCAGAGACAGAGAGCACAAATGTGGACTTTGATAACATAAAATGCCTCTGCATTGATTTAATGCTACACTAGGTCGGATTTAGTGTCGTCTCGTGATGAGACTGTAGATTACATTATGTCATCACAGGTCAACGAGCTTGATTCCCTTCCATGTTTTCATGTCTTTGCCTCCCTTGCCTTCTCTTGGGATATTCAATATGTATGGTCCTCCATTTCACAAAAATGAGGGTTCTCAAACTTGCTAGCCTGCAGTAGCAACCAGTAGACAGCGTAACGAGCAGCAACAACTGATTCCTCTTTTTTTTATCTCTACAGTTTCCCAGCTGCAAATGATGGAGTAAGTATGCCTCTTCTGGGCTACTGTATCAACATCGTGGCCTCCATGACGGGGCCCACTCCCATGCAGATATGAAGGGCTCCCTGTAACCTTATGAAACACATCAGTTTGTTGTTGTATCCACAAATGAACAGATGGTTATGAATGTTATATTAAATCCCTTGTTGATAAGCACCCCTAAATACAACACACTGTAGCTTAAAAGTTGCACTAATAGAAATATTTGAGTCTGGCTTAAGTAATTGCTTTAGACTGCAAATTTTGTGAAAAGTTAAATTTGAGACGTCTGAGGAACCTGCTACATGGTTTGCTGCAAGTAGGTGTAAAGAAATCAATTAGCACGGTAGGAAGAAACACATTTACATACTTTTTTTCTGGAAGCATTTGAAGTCCGATTTTTTGGATGTTCTTGACTTCGGCCGATTTGCTGAAAAGCACAAACAAACAAAATAAGTATCTGAAAATTCAGGTAGCTTTGGTCAAGTTTAATCAATGTAAGACCATTAATAAAATGTCCATCACTTTACCAGGTACCATCAACAAGGTAGGTCTTGGCCAGAACATAGTTTTCTGGGGTGACTTTTCTGCTCAAAACAATTTCCTTCAGCAGCGTCTTCACACGTAGAATCTAGATGACACAGAACGGCTGCTGTAGATGTTTTGATAAGTTCCACAGTAAAGCTGTGTTCACATTACCACAGCAAGCCTTTTTATGTGTGTTTCCTCCATTATTACTGCATGTGTGTGGTGCACTGCGAGAGGCTTGCGATGCGCACCACAGATATGCAATACATCAAACGTTCAAATTTATTGACTGTACAATTGTACAGACCTTTGAATGCAAGTGCGAGCTCACACCAGAAGACAGGCTAATGCTAATAACATAGGTGTCAGATGTTCCAACACTCTGTAACAACAAACTAATTTCTTGTGAAGCCAAAAAAAACCAAGGCCAACATTTTCTGGAGTATAAGTCACAGTTTGTTTCTTTGTTTTGTAGTTTGTAACCTACATACTGAAAAATCACGTGTTCATTAACAACAACAATAATTTATTCAAGGCTTTCCCAGGAACCAATCCACTACATAAAATGAACTCCAATAACAAAAGAATAGATGCCAATAATAAAAAGCAAACTACAACAATGGTCAAAAATCCTAAATTAAAGCAAAAAAAAAAAAAAAAAAAGGCAGACTTTCCTCTGGTGTGAGGTATATACAGTTTTTCACCCCTCATCAAAAGGCATTTTTTTAACAGGTGGGACTTATACTCTGGAAAATACAGGAAATGATGGATGTCCAAAAAAATGTACTCACGTTTTTATTGTGGTGCATCAAATAGTTTACAATATGTTGTCTAACACATGTTTATTTATCTATTTTGCTTTCTTTTGGAATTTAAAAACCCTTTTGGTACACACCACAGGCTGGGGGTTTCCTGTAAAAATCCATTGTTTATGTCTCCATCCACATCCATCTGACAATTCCTGTTGTCCAAACTGCAAGAAATAACATGCAGTATGTTGTCCAATACACATTTATTTGTCCATCTTGCTTATTTTTAGAATTTAGAAATGCTTATGTTAAGTAACAGCACACGCTGTGGTGTGCACATGTGCTGAGGCCCTGTCTGTTGTTGAACTTCACCCCACGGAAACGCTGTGTTAAAACGCGGGGTCCACATACAGATAAACGTCCAACTAATGCTCTGGTGTGACATGTACCCCAGAAAACATGGTACTTACCCTAACCTGCATCACTGAGCCCAATGTCAAACTTCTGAAGTGAACTTTGTGTAACAATTTTACCTTGACACACAAACTCTTTGCCAAGATATTGCATACACAAGGTTTTAGAGACTCAGCCCCCTGGTGGCCACAGACCAAAACAAAGTGAACACAGCTTCATACTGTATTACACAGTGTGGAAATGTGGAGTAATACTATGTAATGATGGGTACGTACTTCTTGAGACTGTGAACTGTGAGCAGCGGAGAGCTGGCGGATGATGTCCTCACATTCTGGCAGTGTGGGAGCACGAGGTGGATGAGAGAGGCTGCTGTGAATTCGTAGAGGATGTAATGAAGTGATAAGGTCTGCCTTTAGCACTTGACCACGACCCTTCCTGGGGAAAAATAAAGAAATAATTTCATTGCTTTCTTTAGAGCTTCTCACACGTGATGAAAGTGTACATTTACTCCACAAATAAAGTTATATTTTAAGGTAAAACAAGGTGGAGACAGTTAAGGAAGAGCAAATTGTTCTCCTGCTGAATAAGATCATATTTCACTCACCGACTACCGCTGCTCTTAAGACTTTAACCTACAGTGAGGAAAATAAGTATTTGAACACCCTGCGGTTTTGCAAGTTCTCCCACTTAGAAATCATGGAGGGGTCTGAAATTTTCATCTTAGGTGCATGTCCACTGTGAGAGACATAATCTTAAAAAAAAAAAAAAAAAAAAAAAAAAAAAATCCGGAAATCACAATGTATGATTTTTTTTAAATAATTTATTTGTGTGTTACTGCTGCAAATAAGTATTTGAACACCTACCAACCAGCAAGAATTCTGGCTCACACAGACCTGTTAATTTTTCTTTAAGAAGCCCTCTTATTCTGCACTCTACCTGTATTAAATGCACCTGTTTGAACTTGTTACCTGTATAAAAGACACCTGTTCACACACTCAGTCAATCACACTCCAACCTGTTCACCATAGCCAAGACGAAAGAGCTGTCTAAGGACACCAGGGACAAAACTGGAGACCTGCACAAGGCTGGAATGGACTACAGGAAAACAGGTAAGCAGCTTGGTAGAAGACAACAACTGTTATGATTATTTATTAGAAAGTGGAAGAAACACAAGATGACTGTCAATCTCCCTCGGTCTGGGATTCCATGCAAGATCTCAAGGATGATTCTGAGAAAGCTCAGAACTACACAGGAGGACCTGGTCAATGACCTGAAGAGAGCTGGGACCACAGTCACAAAGATTACATTAGTAACACATGATGCTGTCATGGTTTAAAATCCTGCAGGGCAGCAAGGTCCCCCTGCTCAAGTCAGCACATGTCCAGGCCTGTTTGAAGTTCACCAGTGACCATCTGGATGATCCAGAGGAGGCAAGGGAGAAGGTCATGTGGTCAGATGAGACCAAAATACAGCTTTTTGGAATCAACTTCGCTTACCATGTTTAGAGGATAAGAACAATCCCAAGAAAACCATCCCAATCGTGAAGCATGGGGTGGAAACATCATACTCTGGGGGTGCTCTTCTGCAAAGGGGACAGGACGACTGCACCGTATTGAAGGGAGGATGGATGGGGTCATGTATTGCGAGATTTTGGCAAACAACCTCCTTCTCTCAGTAAGAGCATTGAAGATGGATCATGGCTGGGTCTTCCAGCATGACAATGACCCCAAACACACAGCCAGGGCAACTAAAGAGGGGCTCCGTAAAAAGCATTTCAAGGTCCTGGAGTGGCCTGGCCAGTCTCCAGACCTGAACTCAATAGAAAATCTTTGGAGGGAGCTGAAACTCCAACCTGAAAGATTTGGAGAGATCTGTATTGCTGAGCAGACCAAAATCCCTGCTGCAGTGTCTGCAAACCTGGTGAAAAACTACAGGAAACGTTTGACCTCTGTGACTGCAAACAAAGGCTACTGTACCAAATATTAACATTGATTTTCACAGGTGTTCAAATACTTATTTGCAGCAGTAACATACAAATAAATTATTATAAAATCATACATTGTGATTTCCAGATTTTTTTTAGATTATGTCTCTCACAGTGGACATGCATCTAAGATGAAAATTTCAGACCCCTCCATGATTTCTAAGTGGGAGAACTTGCAAAATCGCAGGGTGTTCAAATACTTATTTTCCTCACTGTACATATTATTTAAATACTTCAGGATAAACACGTTTAAGGGGACAGCTTTCCTACAACTTTGATGTCATTCAAAACGAAACCGGGGGGATGGGGGGGGGGGGGGGGGTGAAAGTGTATCTTCGTCAGCAGCAAATTTGGGTTTTTGATGTCCAAGGATGCATTCTGGAGGTTTTTTGATTACTATTTTTTCACCCTGATCACCCACCCATTTTCATAGTTTTGGCTTCCCTCATCCTAACTGACCAGATTTTAAAGCTAGAACCCCAAACAGAGCCAGTAATGCTGAGCTTAGACATTACATTAAAAAAAGATATTGGTTCTTATCCCACTTTAGTTATGCAGAAAAGTTTAATTAACTAAACTTATTTTTATATGGCTCATCATTTAAACTTAATACAGAACTACAGTAAAACGTAGGCCCAGAGAAATACTGATTTAAATATTTTAGTCATTAAATTATCCATCCATCCATCCATTTTCTTCAGCTTTATCCGGAGTTGGGTCGCGGGGGCAGCAGCTCAAGCAAAGCCGCCCAGACCTCCCGATCCACAGTCCCTCCAGCGTGTCCTGGGTCTTCCCCGGGGCCTCCTCCCAATGGGACGTGCCCGGAACACCTTTCCAGCGAGGCGTCCAGAGGGCATCCAGAAAAGATGCCCGAGCCACCTCAACTGACTCCTTTCGACGTGGAGGAGTAGCGGCTCGACTCCGAGCTCATCCCGAGTGACCGAGCTCCTCACCCTATCTCTAAGGGTGCGCCCAGCCACCCTGCGGAGGAAACTCATCTCGGCCGCTTGTACTCGCGATCTCGTTCTTTCGGTCATGAGCCAAATCTCATGACCGTAGGTGAGGATCGGAACGTAGATCGATCGGTAAATCGAGAGCTTTGCCCCCCTACTCAGCTCTCTCTTCACCACGACGGTCTGATACAGCGACCGCATCACTGCAGATGCTGCACCGATCCGTCTATCGATCTCACGCTCCATCCGTCCCTCATTCGTGAACAAGACACCGAGATACTTAAACTCCTCCACTTGAGGCAAGGACACTCCACTGACCTGAAGAGGGCAAAGCACCTTTTTCCAGTCGAGAACCATGGCCTTGGATTTGGAGGTGCTGATTCTCATCCTGTACGCTTCACACTCAGCTGCAAACCCCCCAGTGCATGCTGAAGGTCCTGATTTGACGAAGCCAACAGAACCACATTGTCCGCAAACAGCAGAGACGAGATTCTGTGGTTCCCAAACCAGACCCCATCTACACCCTGGCTGCGCCTAGAAATTCTGTCCATAAAAATAATGAACAGAACCGGTGACAAATTAAATTATTCATTAAATCATTAAATTATTATTATTATTATTATTATTGTTAGAAGTAGTAGGATGAAAAATGTCCTCAAAAGTAAACCTTTAATCAAGGGGTGCCCCCACAACAATCAAGAACAATCAAGAATTTGTCTATTTATCAGAATCAATTTTATAGCCAAGTAAGTTCTCACATACAAGGAATTTGAATTTATGTGGAAAAAGCGACCTGATTGTAAGGTAAGAAGGTTTTATACGTGCGTTTTACGTCATGCCGTCCCCAGAAAGAGATTATAGGTGTATTTTGGGTAAAAGAAAAAAAAAAAAAGAATTTGTTTTATGTGACGCAGGTCTACAGACACTCAGAGCAGACTTTGAAAGAAAAGTTTAAAAATATGTAAAACTCTGCTCTTTGCTCACTGTGTCTCACCACTGCGCTGTGAGACACTCAAACACACCATCCCCTCTCCTCCTGCAGACAGGACATAGAGGAATGAGAGGAACAGACACAGGGACTCGCTGCCATTAGAGTCTCTTGATTGAGAGAGTAACGACGAGTAAAAAAAAAAAAGGTCATTTGACTCATGGTGCCATCTTGGGTTCAAAATAGCATTTGCTGTTAATCTGTCTACATGGAAATCCCGCTATTTTATTTATTTATTCGCTGAAAATGATGGGTTGTGCATTTGGATGCACAAATAGACACAACAAGGGTTTAAAGATGTACAGATTCCCTTCAGATCTGAACAGAAGAAACATCTGGGAAATACTGGAAAATACTAATAAAGTCAGCCATGTGGGATGGAAGCCGACTTCATCGTCAAAGCTTTGAGAGGTAAATTTATTGTTCAGTCTCATGTACAGTAAAAGTCACCTACATACATGTCAACCTATACGGATTGTCCGTAGATTATACGTTTTTTCCGAGTTTCAGAGTCATACGAACGTAAAAATAAAGTCTTACAGATATTCAGGGTTTGGTCTGCAGCGGGTCTGTAATCAACAGTTTCTGTAGCGCGACTCCACTTTGAAGCGTGAGCCATTGAAGCAATGCTTCGATCCACTAGTTCGTTGGTTCTTTGATTCACTGCTCTTCAGAAACGGCAAGTCCGCTTCTTAACTCCTCTCAAAGCCATTAAAATACAGTGAGTCACTTTTGTGTGGATTAAAGTCACTAACTGGGAAGCTTGTCTTGTTGCAGTCAAGAAACGAGAATTGTCCTCCGTTCCGTTGGCACAACTTCAAACACTGCGTGGCTCTCTACTGAGACAGAGTCTGATCGGAATTAATAACTTCAAAATTAAATGCCGCTTTAAATGTTTTTTTTCCTCCCAAAATGAGACATGCTGTATTCTTTAGGAATTACATCCTGACGTGCAGCACAGCCAGCTGCAAGCGCTCAGCTCAGATGTATGGAAAGACATTCATGCCAATAATGTCTGAAAGGAAATGCTTTTGACAAAAACTACAGATTTTGTTAATTTCTGTTTATGTCCAGAGATCAAGGATCCACCATGTAGAGTTTATTATGTCCAAAGTTTAAGGATCCAGTGACCAATTTCATATTTATTTACTTTAAGACTCAATAAAATGTTGTTCAATTTCAATTCAATTTCATCAGCATATAAAGCGCCAAATACCAATAAAAGCCGTCTCAAGGCACTTCACACTGAACAGTTCAAGATAAAAAATTAAAATAAATAAATAAAAATGAAAAAATTAAAATACATAATTAAAAACAGAAGTAAAAGAATAAAACAGATAAAAATTAAAAACTATTCACAAGAAAGAGAAAAAAATAGTCTTTAAGTCTTGACTTAAAAATGTCCACGGACTCCGACTGTCTCATGGTCACAGGAAGACCGTTCCACAGAGCGGGTGCACAATAAGAAAAAGCTCTTTGACCTGCAGACATAGAAAACCTGTAAAGCCTATTTTTAGTGCACAAAAAAATTCACAAGAGGTATCGATAAGTGAATCAATAAGGAATCGGATCGATAAGCGGAATCGATAATGGTATCGATATCAATAAAATCTTATTGATACCCAACCCTAATAAACACAGGGGCGAAATCAAGGATCATCGACATGCCAGTCTGCAACATTGGCACTGGCAAGGCGATTTTCGATACACTTGATGAAGTTCTGAGGTATGTTTTATTTTTCATTACGAGGTCTGTCCAAAAAGTATCTACCTTTTTATTTTTTGCAAAAACCATATGGATTTGAATCACGTGTGATTGCATCAGCCAAGCTTGAACCTTTGTGCGCATGCGTGAGTTTTTTCACGCCTGTCGGCTGCGTCATTCGCCTGTGAGCAGGCTTTGTGTGAGCACTGGTCCACCCTCTCGTCGGATTTTTATTGCGAATAAATGTCTGAACGATTTGGAGCTTTGCTGCATCAAATTTTTCCAGAAACTGTGAGAGACCTCCAGGTGGACACCATTCGGAAAATTTTGATGGCTTTCAGCAACGATTTTATGGGGATTACACAGATTAAGAAGTGCTCCAGCCGGTTTAAAGACCGCCCACAGCGTCTGAGAGTGCGGCGCGCTCTGAGCACCGATCGACAGGCTCAAACCCCACTCAAACAACCAGATCATTTCCAACGTGAAGGCTTTGTTGATCCGGGACGTCGTCTAACTTTCACAAAAAAGGCAGAAGGCGTGGACATCAGCACTTTTTCGGCACATTCTACTGTTACAGGAGTTTTTTCACGGAAAGAGAAGCGGAGGATTGCGCCACCATGCCGCTCATGGCGCAGGACAAAACCACCTCCGTGTTGGTCTCACAGGACGACTTTCAGATGGCTCAGACGGCTTCCGGTTGCTTTTCAGTTGTGTGAGTATCCGAGAAATTGTGCATGAGCTGGACATGTCCCAACATGTCCTGTGAGGCTTCATCACGGCGTTGCTTTGCGCCATGCGGCTCCGCCGCGACGCACGGAGTTCCTCCGTTCCTCTTTCCATGACAAAAACTCCTGTAACAGTGGAATGTGCCGTTCATTTCTAAACTGGACGCTGTCTTGATCCGGTATGTCATCTGACTAGCACAGGAACTGCGGAAGACGTGGACATCAGCACTTTTTCGGCACATTGAGACAGACGTGCGGAGGAACTCCGCGCGTCGCGGCGGAGCCGCATGGCGCAAAGCAACGCCGTAATGAAGCCTCACAGGACATGTTGGGGCATGTCCAGCTCATGCACAATTTCTCGGATACTCATACGACTGAAAAGCAACCGGAAGCCGTCTGAAAGCCACCTGAAAGCCGTCCTGTGAGACCAACACGGAGGTGGTTTTGTCCTGCGCCATGAGCGGCATGGTGGCGCAATCCTCCGCTTCTCTTTCCATGAAAAAAACTCCTGTAACAGTAGAATGTGCCGAAAAAGTGCTGATGTCCACGCCTTCTGCCTTTTTTGTGAAAGTTAGACGACGTCCCGGATCAACAAAGCCTTCACGTTGGAAATAATCTGGTTGTTTGAGCGGGGTTTGAGCTTGTTGATCAGCGCTTGGAGCGCGCCGCGTTCTCAGACGCTGTGGGCGGTCTTTAAACCGGCTGGAGCACTCCTTAATCTGTGTAATCCCATAAAATCGTCGCTGAAAGCCATCTAAATTTTCCGAATGGTGTCCAGCTGGAGGTCTCTCACAGTTTCTGGAAAAATTTGATCCAGCAAAGCTCCAAATCGTTCAGACATTTATTCGCAATAAAAATCCGACAAGAGGGGTGGACCACTGCTCACACAAAGCCTGCTCACAGGCGAATGACGCAACCGACAGGCGTGAAAAAACTCACGCATGCGCACGAAGGTCCAAGCTTGGCTGATGCAATCACACGTGATTCAAATCCATATGGTTTTTGCAAAAAATAAAAAGGTCCAATACTTTTTGGACAGACCTCATATATTCGATTTATTTTTCCATTTTATTAATGTATTTCCACTAGTGACACACAGTTATTGTTTCTGTAAAAAAATAACTACATTTGACACATTCAGTTAGATAAAATTCAGCTTGATGCATGAATACAAGGTCTCTATTGTTTGAAATTAAACTGTGGAGGAAATACTAATGATCCTGACTTTAATGTCATTGTGGCAACTCATAATATGTGGACAAAACCCAGTTATGTGATACCGCTATGCAGTTGTGTGTACTGTAATAAAACCGATTTTGGTGCAATTTGGAGGTTATAAGGATTTTGTGTTGATTTTATGGATTTTCTCACTTGGTTATACAGGTGGACCCTCAAAGGGGTTGACATGTATGCACCTAAACCGTTATCGTATAATCCAGATATTGCAGTCACCGGACAAAAAGTCCCAGTGTTTCTGTATTGTTTTCCATGTTGTCATGACCAGCCCTGTTCCAGGCTTTGATCCCTTTTTTGCCCCTTTCTTTGCTGCACCTTCTGTTCCCGCTTTGATTTATTAGTGGTTTATTTTCATCATGAGTTATTCTGTTATGTTTTTCTTATCACTTTGTTACTTTCCATACTATAGCCATTGTCCAGTTCTGTTCTACTTTTGTTCAGCCCATTTGTGTTTTCATTGTTTATCATTTAGCTTTCATCTGTATATGTTTTCTGTTATACTTTTATATCGGGTTTTGATTTCTGTTTATTAGTCTGTTCCTGTTTAATTCTGCTTTTGTATTGATTTCCTGATCAGTTCTAGTTACTTTTGTACTCATGCTCATGTTTGATTTTGGTTTCTGTTGTTGTATTACATTCTGACCATGATTTCCATTTTAGCTCTGTTCTGCTTTCGCTGTTTGTTTCCATTCTGCACCTCCCATCATGTCTTCATTCCTGGTCTCACGCCCAGTTACTTCTGTTCACTCCACGCCCTGCACCTGCCATTGTTTCCCTCACTTTGATGCAGTCTGTTTTGTTTCCGTTCGCTCACACTCTTGCACCTGCTCCCGTGTCTTTGTCTATTACATCACGCCACTGTGCTCACTCCCTTTAGTCACTTGACTCCCATTCACACATCTTTGTCTTTTCTTCTCTCCACCTTGTGCTCTCTTCCCTCACTGTCTTGCACAACATGGTGTCTTTGTTCATGAGCCACGCCCCCTTTCTGGATCCTTCCTCTCACGTGCACCTTGTTTACACCACCTGTCACTAATTAGTCCACATGTATTTAAACCCCACAGTTCTTCACTTCCTCGCCAGATTGTTGTCTTAGCACACTTTCCAGTGCCCATTACAGTCCTGTTTTTTGTCTTGCCGTGTTTTGGAACCTTGCTTTGTTACCTTGACCATGCCTTTTGCCTTATCCCAGATGTCTGGTATTGCTTGTGCCTCTGAACCCTGCTCGTTTGTGACTGCGTCTCAGCCTGATCCTGTTTGTACCTCTGCAACGCTGACTGACCACATATGTACTGAACCTTTGCCTGAAATAAAGACCACGTTTTCTCTTACACCTAAATCAAGTCTGGGAGTCTGTATTGCGGGTCCAACTGCTCCTGGTGACGGGCTCCCGCCCGTCCTGCCACATGTAAGAAACACCATATACTAACTGATTTTGTATAATGGATTTTTCGCTCACATCGGATAAAATGTCCCATCCTATCGCAATGTATTTCCATTAAAAGCCCCTCGCATGTGGGTCCGAGTCATTTTCGTGATTAAAGACCGGCCGTTTATTTTTTCACACCATGCTCAGACTCAGACCCACAGCCTAACATGCACCTGTTAAATCAGACACAGCAAAAAAGCTGTAATTTGACACTTTTCTGCTTTAACTCCTTCGTCTCCCCTCATATTTTAATATAATAGTTTTTGCAGTACGCACACTGATTACAAATGGATCAGAAAAGTCCATAACTTTACAACACAGAGTCTGAAAAAGATGAAATTCTACAGCTTCCCTTTGATTTGGAGGTGATGACTGCAGAAAAAAAACGCTTGTTGATGTTCAAATTAATCTATAAAAAAGCATAGTCCAGTGATAGAGAACTTTAAACTGTCACGCATGTCATTGCATGACACGGAGTTACAGAGCTGCAGCTGCATAAATCAGGCTTTAAATTAATTAAATAATCATCAGAAATTGTAAATGGATGTAATTTGATAGCTTAACTATTTTTATATTTATTTTGATAGTACCTGCACCTCGATGTGTTGCTGTATGTGGTTAAATGATTAATAAAAATGTTGAAAACATAAATGGTTAATTCAGTAGGTCAGCACAATTGGAACCAAAATGGCCCCATGTTCTAAGTTGATGTTACTCTCCTCAGTCAAGGGGCTCTAGTTGCCAGGAGAAACATCAAAAACAAAACAAAGACATTACTCTAAAAATCATTTTTTGAGCATTTTGAAAACGGTAAATTTTATATCTTGCGCCCAGCCTTGATTTTGCATTAGAGGGAACACTGCCTTTTGGCAGCCCAATTGATGGAAATTTCATCACAGCGATGGAGAACTTTAATCCCTGTATTTTCATTGTCATTTGTCTTTGGGTCTTTCTGCTTTGATATACGTCACCAGGAACAATGGGTAGAAATCAGGATCACAGCTGAGAGATCAGGATCAAAGCTTCGAGGTCAGGATTAAAGGGCAACATTAAAGCTCATGCCCCCACCCCTGGTCCACACAAATCAGTAATAAGAAGTGGCAGGGGATCACCCAAGTACATTCTTATGATAAATACACAGTAAATTCACCAGTGTAAAACTAACACTGACAGTGCTAAATTAACACTGCCAGTGAACATATGGTCCCACTCTGCCCAGAGTAGTTCTGGTGGTACTGGATTACTGGTGATTTTACTTTGTATGAATGAAACTGGTCAACTGCTTCTTGAGATATTGCACTAGCAAGCAAAAATGGACAGACGGACACACAGGGGTGGGTGGACAAACGGATGGACGAACACGCTGATCACTATATCGCTCCATATTTCATACTGGTGGATAACAAAGGTGAGCAATTAGACTCAAACATTAGCATTGAGAACAAAGGCTAAGCTCGAACAACAGTCAAACCTGATCAGTAACAAAGATCAGGGTGACAGGCAGTGGTGGGCACAGTTCTGCTAATCCGCTAACCGCTAATTATCGAAGATAATGTTTTCAATATCCGATTAGCTTTTCAGATAATTTTGAAAACCATCAACGGACAAATTATCTTCCGATAAGTTTTGGTCTGACAATTTTTAGTCCGCTAGCATTTTTGCAGATGTCGCTTTTTGTAGTAGATGCACAGTTCTATCTTCTACAAACAGAGAAAACTGGTTCAAGAAGAAACCGCTCTATCCTCTGCAGGCATAGGAGAACTGGTCATCGCAAAGAAAAAAAGATCATTTCTTTTTACCCCATAGTGACCAAATTTTAACCAAACTAATTTTGGACAAGTTATTTAAATTAATGTCACGTCTGAAGTTTTATAAGTGAGAATATCAGATATATGTTTTAGTTTTAAAGTATTGGACTAATTTTAAAGGTTTTAGTGTGAACATGGTGTGTGCACAGTGCATTCTGGGTAAATGTTCACGACAGGAGAAATGCATTTGAGATGCTCCGATCAGGCTCCACAAGGTCAACAGCATTAAACTCTTTCTATACTGTGCCTAAAACTCTCGGGAATATATTCTCTGGGTTTATAGACATTTTTATTGTGTTTGTTTTATGTATAAATGCCAGAAGAAGTCCAGGTTGCTTCCTCCAAAAGCCGAACAATCTGTTAAATTGTGATTCAGGCAGTGTGATATAACTGGCATCAAAATGCATAGAACACTGCCATCTACTGGTGACCAGTTATATCACAGTGGTGTCGACCGCAGGTTTTTAAAATTATCTGTAGGTTTCCAAAACCTGAGAGACCACACATAAGGAGATTAAAAAAAAATCATAGATCTGACAGGTTTAGTTGTACAGTATGTGGTGTCAGCCACATGGTAAAAACAACACACACAAACAGATTTCACCCACAAACATTCCCAGGTCAAACACCTCGCTTCTGATTGGCTGCATGTCACATTTCGCTCCTCACATCCTTCTTAACACACCACACACAGCAGGAATATCTAATAAGATTATATTTAGCGTCATCACAATTGTCGGGGCGTCCTTAAGATTGTCGGAAGGGGAAGATCGGGTCCAATATCAGCCTAATTATCTTGCCATGTGAACCAGGCTAGATGTTATGACGTCTCACGGAGCGATTGATCTGTTATAACACCACACCGAGCCGATAACCGATTGGATGTTATGACGCCTCACAGAGAGACTGATCGATGCGTTATGACCATTCAAAAGGCGATTCCTATCACCACACAATAACAACCATACACGAGAAAGTTTTTTGACAGTTCTTTTATTGAAAGAAACCTTGTCTCCCTAACTGGATAGAGTTGTGATGTGATCACGCGTGCGTTTAGGTGCTGTCTAGCAGGATCTTGAAAATTTCTTCTTTTTTTTTATACAAATGAAAAAAATGACATTTTACAAAATCACATTTATTGTAAACACCAACACATGTTACACTGATTCACTTGTGTTGGTTTTTACATAGAATGAATGAATCAACTAATCATGAGCGGAGGCTTAGTTTACCCATAATCCCCTCTGGGCATCTGTGTGTTAATGTTCAAATCTTCAGAATTAGTGCATTATTTTAAAATGAACAGATATGTGTTATATATCACTTTGTACATTTTAAGAGTTTACATTAATGTAGTTATTCTCTCCGCAATAATTTTATTTATAAAGCAAAACCATAATTACCTCCGCCAAAGAGGTTGTGTTTTCAGTCACATCCGTTTGTTTGTTGGTTGGTTGATTTTTAGCAGGATTACTCAAAAAATCCTCAACAGATTTCAATAAAATTTTTACCAGGGGTGTATCTTGGCCTAACTTAGAAGTCATTAAATTTTGGTAATGATCCGGAACACAGTCTCAGGTCCCACTGTCGCTGCCCACGTGGGCGTTGAAATCCCACAGGAGAACAATGGAGTCCCCAGTCGTAGCACTATATAGTACCCCTCTCAGGGACTCCAAGAAGATCGGGTACTCTTCAATGCCGCTCAGTCCGTAGGCCGAGACAACAGTGAGAGACCTTTCCCGACCCGAAGGCGTAGGGACGCGACCCTCTCGTTCACCGGGGTGAACTCCAACACATGGTGACTGAGCTGGGGAGCAATAAGCAATGCTACCCCAGCTCTCTGCCTCTCCCGTGGGCAACGCCAGAAAAGTGGAGTGTCCAGACCCTCTCCAGGAGTTGGGTACCAGAGCCCAAGCTGTGCGTGGAGGTGAGTCTGACTATCTCTAGTCAGTATCTCTCAGCCTCCCGCACAAGCTCAGGCTCCTTCCCCCCCAGTGAGGGGCAACAGCCAGGGGATGCGAGCGCGGGACCGGCCGTCGGGCCACCCACCCTCAACTGCCACCCAATCCTCTCTGCACCCGACCCCATGGCCCCCCTTTGCAGGTGGTGAACCCATAGGAGGGCGGGCCCCACGTTGGCTCTTTCGGGCTGAGCCTGGCCGGGCCCCGTGGGCTAAGGCCCGACCACCAGGCGCTCGCGTGCAGCCCCAACCCCAGGCCTGGCTCCAGGGTGGGGCCCCGGCTCTGCCATACCGGGCGACATCTCGGTCCTTGATTTTGTACTGGTCATGGGAGCTTCTGAACTGCCCTTAGTCTGACCCGTCAACTAGACCTGTCTGCCTGGGAGACCCTACCAGGGGCACAAAGCCCCCAACATAGCTCCTAGGATCATCCAGGTACACAAACTCCCCCACCACAATAAGGTGGCAGTTCGAGGGTGAGAGCTGGAGGGAGGTGATCGGGAGGCATAGCCTCCCCGATCTGAACCCGAGTGGTGTTCAGTTGTTGGACTTCTGTGCTAGTCACAGTTTGCCCATCACGAACACCATGTTCGAGCACAAGCATGTCCATAAGTGCACGTGGCACCAGGACACCCTGAGCCGGAGGTCGATGATCGACTCCGTAGTTGTATCATATTGACCTTCAGCCATGTGTCTCGGACACTCGGTGAAGAGAGGGGCAGAGCTGTAGACTGATCACCACCTGGTGTTGAGTTGGATCCGCTGGGAGGAGAGGAAGCTGGTCAGACCTGGCAGGCCCAAACGTATCGTGAGGGTCTGCTGGGAACGACTGGTGGAACCCTGTGTCAGTGAGGTCTTCAACTCCCACCTCCAGGAGAGCTTCTCCCAGATCCCGGGGGAGGTTAGAGACATGGAGTCTGAGTGGACCATGGTTTCCACCTCCAATGTCATGCAGCCGCTCATAGCTGTGGTCGCAAGGTCTCTGGTGCCTGTCCGCGGTGGCAATCCCCGAACCCGGTAGTGGACGCCAGAAGTAAGAGATGCCGTCAAGCTGAAGAGGAGTCCTACTTGTCTTTGTTGGGAAGTGGGACCCCGGAGGCAGCTGACAGGTACCGGCAGGCCAAGCGTGCTGCAGCCCGGCAGTCGCAGAGGCAAAACTCGGGTCTGGGAGGACTTCGGGGAGGCCATGGAGGAGGACTATCGGTCGGGCCTCACAGAAATTCTGGCAAACCGTCCAACGCCTCAGGAAGCGGAAGCAGCTCTCCAACTGCACTGTTTACGGTGCAGGTGGGGAAGCTGTTGACCCTGACTGGGGATGTTGTTGGGCGGTGGAAGGAATACTTCGAGGATCTCCTCAATCCCATCGTCACGTCTTCCGAAGAGGACGTAGAGATTGGGGACTCAGAGGCGGACTCACCCATCACCCAGGCCGAAGTCACCAAGGTGGTCAGAAAGCTCCTCTGTGGCAAGGCTCCTGGGGTGGATGAAATCCGTCCTGAGTACCTTAAGTCTCTGGATGTTGTGGGACTGTCTTGGTTGACATGCATCTGCAGCATCACATGGCATCGGGACAGTGCCTCTGGATTGGCAGACCGGGTGGTGGTCCGTCTGTTTAAGAAGGGGGGACCAGAGGAGTGTGTTCCAACTAAAGGGGGATCACACTCCTCAGCCTCCCCTGTAAGGTCTATTCCAGAGTACCTGGAGAGGAGAATTCGACCGACAGTCGAACCTCGGATTCAGGAGGAGCAGTGTGGTTTTCGTCCTGGTCGCGGCACCTGGACCAGCTCTACACCCTCCATCGGGTGCTCGAGGGTTTATGGGAGTTCGCCCAACCAATCCACAGTGTGTTTGTGGATCTGGAGAAGGCGTTCAATGATGTCCCTGGGGGCACCCTGTGGGGGGTGCTCCAGGAGAATGGGGTCCAGGGTCCTTTGCTAAGGGCTATCCGGTCCCTGTACGACCGCAGCAGGAGCTTGGTTCGCATTGCCGGTTCAGTCAAGCCTGTCTCCAGTGCACGTTGGCCTCCGCCAGGGCTGCCCTTTGTCACCGGTGTCTGTTCATTACCTTCATGGACAGAATTTCTAGGCGCAGCCAGGGTGCAGAGGGGGTGCGGTGTTGGGAACCACAGAATCTCATCTCTACTGTTTGCGGATGATGTGGTTCTGTTGGCTTCGTCAAGAATCTCATCTCTGCTGTTTGCGGATGATGTGGTTCTGTTGGCTTCGTCAAATCAGGACCTTCCGCATGCACTGGGGCGGTTTGCAGCCGAGTGTGAAGCGTCCGGGATGAAAATCAGCACCTCCAAATCTGAGGCCATGGTTCTCGACTGGAAAAAAGGTGCTTTGCCCTCTTCAGGTCGGTGGAGTGTCCTTGCCTCAAGTGGAGGACTTTAAGTATCTCGGGGTCTTGTTCACGAGCGAGGGATGGATGGAGCGTGAGATCGACAGACGGTTCGGTGCAGCGTCTGCAGTGATGCGGTCACTGTATCGGACCGTCGGGTGAAGAGAGAGCTGAGCAGGGGGCAAAGCTCTCAATTTACCGATTGATCTACTTCCGACCTCACCTATGGTCATGAGATGTGGCTCATGACCGAAAGAACAAGATCGCGAGTACAAGCGGCCGAGATGAGTTTCCTCTGCAGGATGGCTGGGCGCTCCCTTAGAGATAGGGTGAGGAGCTCAGAGTTGAGCCGTTGCTCCTCCACATCGAAAGGAGCCAGCTGAGGTGGCTTGGGCATCTTTTCCAGATGCCCCCTGGACAACTCACTGGAGAGTTGTTCCGGGCATGTCCCATTGGGAGGAGGCCCCAGGGAAGACCCAGGACACGCTGGAGGGACTACGTCTCTCGGCTGGCTTGGGAACGCCTCGGGGTTCCCCCAGAGGAGCTGGGGGAGGTGTGTGGATCAGGAGGTCTGGGCGGCTTTGCTTGAGCTGCCGCCCCCGCGACCCGACTCAGGATAAAGTGGAAGAAAATGGATGGATGGATGTATCTGGAACACGATCTGGATCCAGTAATTTTTTTTTTTAAGGATTCTTTATCATTGCAGGATATGGCCAATTTCAACATTTTTGCATCTAACTTCATGAAGATGGGTCACAAAGGCTGAACAAAAATTAAGTTACGACACAACAATAATTGAGCATTTGTTTCTCCTCATTGAATAAACTTGTTATTAGAAAATAAAAAAACTTGTGTAGTTCATGCAGTTTCTCTTTATAAATACATTTGCTTAAGATCTCAGGGTTTAACCCTCTGGGGCTGACACCGTCATATACGACAGCTAAGACCAAGCTTTACTAAATTATAAATAACTTTTTAATGATATGAGATAGAAACTTACTCTTTTTTTTTTGCTGATAACTCCGTGGACTTTCGGGCCACCATCCACCATCTTTGTACTCCTCATAGAAGCTGTGTGATGACGTGAGCAATGTGAGTGTCCAATCGAATTGGTTCACTGTCACATGGTTTTTTAAAATCCAATTGTAGGGAAGATTCACCTCATGTGACACACCAAAGATTGTTTTTAGGAGTGATGTGTTACTAGTTGGCCTGTTTGAATAGCTCCCTGGCTGCTCCAATGCAATTACGCACAGAGAAAGTGAAAGTGAGCAGACGGAGAGTCTCTCATACAATCTCACGTGCTCACACAGTGTGTGAGTATCAGGACTGCTCGACTAGTTTTCCTGTGAATGTTACTGGATAAGCCTGTGGCAAGCTTTCTCGCTCCGGCGTAAAGCACTGTTTACCATATCAATGGAGCAAGGGGGGAGGGGCCGCTCCTCAAACTGAATGAGCCTTGAAGTGTGAATGTTGCTTTCAGAGCAGGAGAGAACAAACACACAGTCAACTTCATAGTAGAAGTTTGTGATGTGACCCTTGTGTAATAGCAGACAGAAATTGCTTTGAGATGAAGACAAACACAATGCATGGACCATTTTGTATTTTTTCAAAATATAAAATGTTTTTTGTTTGAACCTTTATGTTGTACAGTCTTTCACACAAGAGCCCAAATTACCTTTATAAAGTGTCAAAACAGTTGCTTATTATAGTTTGCTGTGTGTTTTGAATAAATGTGTGTGGAAAATTATTTTCCGTTTTCCTTTCTTATTTCTGATTGTAAACCTGTATTACACTTATAAAACGCAACTACAGCATATATATTTTGAAAGTACAGGTTGTCCTGAAAAAAAAGAGACATAAAACTTGATTCTGGGATGCAGGGGAAGCTGTTAACAGCAATAATAATACATTTATGCCAGGCAAGTGAACTGTCCAAAAAATGCCCTCGGATCCCAGAGGGATAACCACTGAATCTGAAACATGTTGGTAGATGCGTGAAATGAGGTGGAATAAGTCTCTTTGCCAAAGGGTATTCCATGTGACGTCAGTGACCCTATGGCCTTGGTGGAGGTTTGCGCTCTCCGAGTGCTTCTAGTTCAAACCTGCTTTCCATTTCAAGACCTCTGCCTCATTGCTGGACCACTGTATCCTGTCAGGGTAAATGACGCTTTCCTACAGCAGGGGGCAGAGCGCACAAAGACAGAAGTACTGGCTCATGGGCTGTTTGGGTTTGTGATTGCCATTGGTTCTGTTAGAAGCTTTGGCGGTGTTTAAACTCAAAAACAGCTTCTTAGTAGCTGAGAGTGAGAGCTTCTGATAAGTTTTTAGACAGTTTATCGTTAAAAAAAGATAACTTTTCAGTTAGCTGATTGCCAGTTATCCAAGCTAACTTTTTGGTTAGCTGTGCCCACCACTGGTGACAGGTCATAAATTAGAAACAAAGATGAGCAATCAGGATTTAAGAATGTTTGTTAAGAGCTCAAAGGAATAACCCTCTCACAAAAATAAAGAGATAAAAGGAAAACATCAAACAGAGGAGCACTGATCTTGGCGGTGGTATGCCCTCTTTGAGTGCTCTTCTAATTTATTTTGTTTGGCTTGGACCAACTGAACCACAGTGGTGACTTCTCATACCGAGGACTGAAGTAAGTGAAGTGTGAGCAACATGAAGATTCACCTCAGTGGTTGGTCCGGTATACGCCGCACGTCCTGTGGTGGTACCTCAGGGTAGGTCCCATTAAGGACTTTGCTTCCCTTTGTTGGAGGTCCAAAATCTTGTTGACTGTGTTGGAGCTTAGAGGAAAGAAAGAAAAATCCAGTCAGAAAAATGACGTGCTGCACTCCAAAATATATTTTAGCTGGAGGTGATTTATCTTCCTTTTGTGTGACTCTCTTATTAGTCAATGCCAATACTGCTGTACAAATCAACACAGCTGAACAACCAAGGAAACTTGCATCTTACCTTTTCTACTTAACTGTGGAGAATCCATGATCATCTTATACTGCAACTCTGCAAAATCCAAGCAAATATTACTGGAAGTTATAAACACAAAATAATTTGAAAGCACCCATGGCGTGACTGCTTTGAGGCCAAAGGAAGGATCACCTATACTACAGGGTGCTGAGATGAAGCCTGTTCATGACAGTGACACTGGATCTGTCTACCTAATGCACAACTGAAAAAACCAAACACCATCCACGTTCCACAGTCACAACTCTGCATTTGCCATGTGACCAACATGCACAGACTGTAGGTCTGTCAGGGGGTTTGTCATCACATGCAGCAGAGCATTAATTTTGGAATGCATGCCTAGATTAAAAGGTGATGATAACTATAATTCGACAAGACTCAAATTAGTTGTCAATATGACCTCTGACTCTGTGTGTAGATGTCATAAGGGTTGTGAAAAATATTAATTCTTAAAATCATCTAGTTGCATCTCATTGTCCGTGTGTTGTTTTAAAGCTACAGTGTGCAGAGTTTAGGGTTGTTCATTAGCAGAAACTGACATTCATAACCATCTATTCATTACAGTAGAAATACCTGCAATAACAACTCAATGTGTTTTCATGAGCTTATAATTAGGCCTTCAAATGTACATGGGAGTGCATCCCCTCATGGAAGTCCCATAGACTGAATATATACTGGACAGAGTCTGCGTGACGTCATCCATTGGTTTTCTATAGAGACCCAGAACAGCCGAAATGACCCCCTTTTCTGGGTGTTGCATAAAAGGCCGGCATGTGGGTGGTTCTTTGTGTGACGAAAAAAGCCTAAACATGCCCCTCTCTCTGAATCTAAACCACCAGCTAACAGGCTAACCTTGGTTTGGGTGTTTATTAAATCATGTTTTTGTGAACTGTGCAGTGGTTCTCACTAGGGGTGTCGGGAAAAAAAAAAATCGATTCACATCCGAATCGCGATTCTTATTTATTACGATTCTGAATTGATCCAAAATTTCCAAGAATCGATTTTTAAAAAGCATTTTTTAAAACATTTTCTTGCTTACTGGCTGCGTGTACTGTTTGTCAGGCAACGGCTTCTGTACTACAGCGTACCCGCGGGGGGGGTCCGGCGTGCTTCAAACACTCAAGCTGCAGAGTTCAGTGGCTGCAGCTTAGCATGGCGGACGAAGTGCTAATTCAGCCAGCACCGTCTTTGTTGAAGGCAAATGTTTGGGCGTATTTGGATTTTATTAGAGCTTGACATGACTTATGCAATGTGCAAAATCTGCAAAATGAAAGTCAAGTACTTCGGAAACACTTTAAATCCGCAAGCCCACATGCTACGCTATCACCCGGAGCTAAAAGAGGGGAGCAGCGTATCTGCCGATTACTGAGCAGCGCTTTGCTAAACTGCCAGCCAACTCCGAATGAGCAAAGCAGATAAGTACATTTACATCTACAATCACTTGATTAACCTTGTAAAGCTGCATTTTCTTAAACATAAACATTTTTTAAGTAATATAACCATTTCTCAGTGCTCTTTGAATCGAAAATTGATTCTGAATCGAATCGTCACCCCAAGAATCGGAATCAAATTGAATCATGAGTTGTTGTAGGATTCACATCCCTAGTTTTCATAACAGTTTACTTTGGTGTGGACAGTACAAATGACCAGCGATATATTTCTTCATTAATCGTGCATTAAGTGGGCCTACATACAGCTGCTAAAAGTGCTAACATCATTAGCACACAACATTAAATAAGACAAGAGTTTCACTCAGCGTCCATATTACAACAGAGATGTCTTAGATGATCCGTTAGGACGTTTCACTGCACAACAAGCCATATTATTCCAGGAATTTCTAATAAAATACTTCAAACAGGCAAAAGCAAGTGGCTCCATTTCAGTGGGAGACTACAGTTACCAACTCCTTGAAAAATAAACAAGGGACACTTCACTGGCAAGGCTGGCCAACCTGATTGCCTTCAGTCCTCCAAATGTCGTGAGATTGTTTATTTTTTATGTTGTTGTTGCATTTTTTTTGTGTATGAAACAATTTTAAACTATTTGATGTGTACTTGCAGGGCTCGAAATAGTACGTGCATGTGCTAGTTTGTGCACGTATTATTCGAGCGGTGCACGTAATTTTATACTGCACTTGCACTGGTGCAAGTAACTTTATCCAAGTTTTATCAACTATAAGCACCAGTAAAATGAACCAATAAAGGAATAAATAAGGAAAAAAACAATTTCCAGTGTGTTGTCTTCGTCTCCCCTGCGTTGCGTTTTATGACTCAGACACACGGAGCGAGTTGCTGTGCTCCATTTGTTGTCTTTGTGCGCGCACATGTAAACAAAGAAATGAGAAAAAAAAAAAAACTGTCTGGCTGCGGTTCCCCCCCCCCCCCCCCCCCCCCCAAACTCTGTCATCATTGTGTTATAAACCAGTCAACATTTGTTTTATTATACATCTGTGTAGTTAATAAAATTATCTTCACAATTAGTTCACGCGCGCATGTGAAAAAAAAAGTGGTTGTCGCTGCGGTTCCTTTATGGAACCCACGTCACTTAAAGTGATATTTTTTTTCTGGCCATGATAATTTGTGCGCACGTTTTCCTTTAATCATGCCCTCGAATTAATAAAACGTGCACACGTTTTCCTTTAAATGAGCCCTCGAATTAATAAAACGTGCGCACATTTTCCTTTGTTCAAAATGAACATAATATGACCTAAATTGTCATCCTTGCGACGCTTCAACCTCAGCATCCTTTTAATGTGCTTAAACTCCAGATGATGTCATGCTGGGCAGCTGGAGTTCCCTGTATGTCCTTGTGCACCCAAACCATGCTAATACACCCTGACCAGATCCATTTCTAATGGGGAAATGTATTACAATGTCTCCTGGTTTGTTGACTAACAGTCAGCATTAATGTGTCAAGACAATACTGAGTGCACATTTTACAAATTATGGCCACGTTTAAGTAGATCGTGCCCTTGTTTTACGATGCTTAAAATGTGCGCACAATATAATAAAAGGTGCGCACGTTTTATATCGTGCGCACATTCTCTCCACATGCAAAACATTTTGTGATGACACTTCCAGGGCTTCGTAGTTCCTCGCTCTCTCTCTCCCCCTGAAACGCTGTCATAACTGTGTTATAAACCAGTCACCATTTGTTTTATTATACATCTGTGTAGTTAAGAAATAAAATAATCTTCACGGACGATTTGTTCACGTGCGCACGTGAAAAAAAAACTGAGGGGAGAGCAGCAGCAGCGGCAAACTCTACCCAGAGAGGAAGAGTCTGAAACATCAGAGGAGTTTTAAGGTTGATATAAGACTGACGTTTGGTTGTGCAAGTAACTTTTTTTTGGTGCAAGTAATTTTTTTGTTACTAGCACCAGTGCAAGTAGGTTAAAATATGTATTCTGACCCCTGACTTGTGTTTCTATCTATGGGGCAATTCCTTTTTTTCAAGAGATGGTTGGCAAACCTAATGGGCACAGTCACTGTTGCTCAAAACAACCACGCCCTCAATTATACATAATTTTGTTAAAATGTATTAAACTATGAACTTAGGAAAAAATTCCCCCCAACCCCATAGAGTTGTCATGAAGGAAGAAACTATCTATAAAGATCATAACCATTTTTTTTGTACCAGGCTGTAAACATGTTTATTTCTGCTCTAGAGTAGGACATTTTATCATGGACTTCTATGAGAATTTGTTCTCTTTTGGAGCCAGCCTAAAGCCACCAATCAAGGAAGTATGAAAATGTCTTCTGCATTCGGGTCAAAATGCAAGCTTGAGTGTTTCCGCTTGAGCAGTCCCCATGTTGATACAGCAGCCAACCTTTCCCATTTTCTAGCTCAGCTGAAAAACTGAAGAAAAAACAAGAGGAATCAGTGATTGCTCCTCTATACACAGTGTTGGTTGCTACTGCAGGCTCCCCTTATTTTTGTGAAATGGAGATGCGTATTTATTGCTTATCACAGGAGAAAGAAAGGGAGTGTGAACCCCATCACTAAATCAAGCAAAGACCTGAAGAAAAACCCATCACAAGTTGAAGTCATCATACATACCAAATTTTATACTTTATTTAAAGCCAAACCTCAACTCTAATACAGGTGAGCTGCGTACAAATAGAATTCTGTATTTTATATATAAAATAATAATACAGCTAGGTATTTTTTGGCCACTTTGCTTCACGAACCATCTCCTGTACAGCTTCAACACCATGATAACCCTGTTGTGAAAGTGTCGTGTCACGGACCCACAACAGGGGGCGTTAATGAACGGACAATGGATAAGCCAAAAAGTAACAATTTAATGTTGTGAATCACACAACGATGTACAGACAATAACAATACAGTGACTGTCAATCATACACCAGGTGACGTGTGGGCAGGCTCGACGATAGAAGACGCCTGGCAAGAGAAAAGCCGGATCCACACAGCTTCCACCGCCAACGGAGCTGAAGAACACCGGAGCCGCCAAGCCTGCGCCCCAGGTGGCCGCTGTCTTCAGCAGTCAGACCCGGTACTGCTGGCAGAGAACAGAGACAGTCCAGATGAGTGTGAGGTGGCACACTCAGTAATCCCACAGTCTGTATTCAGTAAATGAGGGAGAACCTCCACCTCCAATCAGACACTCGTGCAGCTCCTGAGTTAACCACTTATCTGAGTGGGGTGTGAGGCGAATCCGTCGCAGTCCACACCAAACGCCAACTCCACAGATAAGGCCACCACAGGAAAACGGCTGCAAAAAGAGATCAGACTAATACTCAAAGTTTAAGTCAGCAGAGAAAATTACCTGATTGGTAGTTGATTTCTCGGCGGGGAGGTGGAGTTGCAGTCCGGCCTTTATGGATGAGTGACAGCTGGTACGGATGATGAGTGACAGCTGTCACTCCTGGTCACTCCGACGCCCTCTCGTGCTTGAAGCCCGCACTTCAAGCAGGGCGCCATCTTGTGGTGGTGGGCCAGCAGTACCTCATCTTCAGCGGCCCAACAACAGGACCCCCCCTCAACGGGCGCCTCCTGGCGCCGACCAGGCTTGTCCGGGTGCCGCCGATAGAAGTCGGCCAGGAGGGCCAGGTCCAGGATGAAGCTCCTCTTCACCCAGGAGCGTTCTTCGGGTCCATACCCCTCCCAGTCCACCAAATACTGGAACCCCCGGCCCTTCCGACGGACATCCAGGAGCCGGCGCACGGTCCAAGCCGGTCCCCGTCAATGATCCGGGCAGGAGGCGGCGCCGGTCCGGGGGTACAGAGGGGTGAAACGTGGTGAGGTTTGATGCGTGACACATGGAAAACCGGGTGGATCCGCAGTGAAGCTGGCAGCTTCAGCTTCACTGCGGCTGGACTGAGGATCTTGAGTATGGGGAAAGGTCCAATGTATCTGTCCTTCAACTTCTGGGATTCCACTTGCAGGGGAATGTCCTTTGTGGAAAGCGAAACCTCCTGCCCAGGCTGATACGCAGGGGCCGGGGCACGCCGGCGGTCTGCATGGTTCTTGGCCCTCGTCTGGGCTTTGAGCAGGGCAGAGCGGGCGGTACGCCACACCGACACCTTCTCAGATGGGCCTGGACCGAGGGCACCCCGACCTCTCCCTCCACCAGCGGGAACAATGGGGGCTGGTACCCCAAACACACTTCAAACGGGGAGAGGCCGGTGGCAGACGAGACTTGGCTGTTATGAGCGTACTCGATCCAGGCCAGATGTTCACTCCAGGCCGTTGGGTGCGCGGAGGTCACGCAGCGGAGGGCCTGCTCCAGTTCCTGGTTAGTCCGCTCTGCCTGCCCGTTAGTCTGGGGGTGGTACCCAGACGAGAGACTGACGATGGCCCCCAGTTCCCTGCAGAAACTCCGCCAGACCTGGGAGGAGAACTGAGGACCACGATCTGAGACAATGTCTGCTGGAATCCCATGCAGACGCACGACGTGGTGGACCAGGAGGTCTGCAGTCTCCTGGGCCGTCGGGAGCTTCGGGAGGGCCACGAAGTGGGCCGCCTTGGAGAACCGGTCCACTATCGTTAAGATGGTGGTGTTTCCCTGGGACGGCGGGAGGCCCGTGACAAAGTCCAGGCCGATATGAGACCAGGGGCGACGAGGCACAGGCAGAGGCTGGAGGAGGCCTTGGGCCTTGTGGTGGTCGGCTTTGCCCCTGGCACAGGTGGTGCAGGCCTGGACATACTCCCGGACGTCGGCTTCCATAGACGCCCACCAGAGAGCGCTGCCGGACCACTGCCACGGTCCTTCGCACCCCCGGGTGACAGGAGAGCTTGGAACCGTGACAGAAGTCAAGGACCACAGCCCTGGCCTCTGGTGGGACGTACAGTTTGTTCTTCGGACCTGTCCCCGGGTCCGGGCTCCGTATCAGGGCCTCCCGGACGGTCTTCTCCACGTCCCAGGTAAGGGCGGCCACGACAGTGGACTCGGGGATGATGGTTGCAGGGGGGTCTGACAGCTCGGTCTTGACCTCCTCTTCGTGCACCCGGGACAGGGCGTCAGATCGTGGTTCTTTGTCCCGGGGCGGTAGGTGATCCGGAAGTCAAAACGCCCGAAGAACAGCGACCAGCGGGCTTGCCTGGGGTTCAGACGCTTCGCGGTCTGGATGTACTCCAGGTTCCGATGGTCCGTGAAAACCGTAAATGGTACCGATGCTCCCTCCAACAGGTGTCTCCACTCCTCAAGAGCCTCCTTCACCGCAAGAAGTTCCCGATTGCCGACGTCATAGTTCCGTTCAGCCGGGGTCAACCTGCGGGAAAAGTAGGCACATGGATGGAGAACCTTGTCGGACTCCTCGCTCTGGGACAGCACGGCTCCTATCCCTGAGTCAGAGGCATCCACTTCAACAACAAACTGGTGCTTGGGATCGGGCTGCACCAGAACCGGTGCAATCGAGAACCGGCGTTTTAACTCCTTAAACGCGGCTTTGCACCGATCCGACCAGGTGAAGGGGACTTTTGTGGAGGTCAGGGCTGTCAGGGGGCTAACTACCTGACTGTAGCCCTTGATGAACCTCCGGTAGAAATTTGCAAAACCGAGGAACTGTTGTAGTTTCCTACGGTTCGTTGGTTGGGGCCAATCTCTCACCGCCGCAACCTTGGCCGGATCAGGGGCGACGGAGTTGGAGGAGATGATGAACCCCAAGAAGGACAAAGAAGTGCAGTGGAACTCACACTTCTTGCCCTTCACAAACAGCCGGTTCTCCAACAACCGCTGTAGGACCTGACGTACATGCTTGACATGGGTCTCAGGATCCGGAGAAAAGATGAGTATATCGTCTAGATATACGAAGACAAACCGATGCAGGAAGTCCCGCAAGACGTCATTAACCAATGCTTGGAACGTCGCGGGCGCATTGGTGAGGCCGAACGGCATGACCAGGTACTCAAAGTGACCTAACGGGGTGTTAAATGCCGTCTTCCACTCGTCTCCCTCCCGGATCCGAACCAGGTGATAAGCATTCCTAAGATCCAATTTCGTGAAAATTTGGGTTCCATGCAGGGGTGTGAACACTTAAACCAACAGAGGTAACGGGTATCGGTTGCGAACCGTGATCTCGTTCAGCCCTCTGTAATCAATGCATGGACGGAGTCCGCTGTCCTTCTTGCCCACAAAAAAGAAACCAGCACCCATCGGGGAGGTGGAGTTCCGGATCAACCCGGCAGCTAACGAGTCCCGGATGTAGGTCTCCACTGATTCGCGTTCTGGACGTGAGAGGTTGTACAGCCTGCTGGACGGGTACTCAGCGCCCGGTATCAAATCAATGGCACAATCGTACGGACGGTGCAGGGGCAGTGTGAGTGCCAGATCCTTGCTGAAGACATCAGCAAGGTCGTGGTACTCGGCCGGCACCGCCGGCAGATTGGGGGGGACTGAAACCTCCTCTTTAGCAGTCACAGGGTGGAACCGAGGATCCTAAACACTCCCGGTGGCAGGTTTCGCTCCACTGAACCACAACCCCAGACAGCCAATCAATCCGGGGATTGTGTTTTAACACCGATGGAAAACCCAAAATCACTCGGGAGGTAGAAGGTGTTACATAAAACACAATCTCCTCCCTGTGATTCCCAGACACCACCAATGTCACTGGCTGTGTCTGGTGTGTGATTAGTGGAAGAAGGGTGCCATCTAGCGCCCGCACCGACAATGGTGACGGTAAGGCCACTAGAGGGAGCCCAACCTCCTTTGCCCATCTGCTATCCAGCAGATTCCCCTCTGACCCCGTGTCCACCAGTGCTGGGGCGTGAAGGGTTAGATCCCCACTCAGGATCGTGACTGGGATTCGTGCAGATCGTTGGGGTTTCCCCACGTGGGTGTTGTGACCCACCCTTAGCCCAGTCTCTAAGGACGAGTGCTGTTGCTTTGACCGTTTGGGGCATTCTCTCTGTATGTGCTCGGTAGAGCTGCAGAGAAAACACTCTCCACGGATCAGCCTCCTTTGTCTCTGAACTGATCGTTTTTTGGCCCTGCTCGTTTCCATAGCAACGTCAGCAGGGGGAGCTGTTGTCACGTGGAGAGCCCTGGCAGTGGAGCGTGGGGAAGTCGGCTTCCTTTCGGACCCGGGAGGAAGAGGGACGGCTTGTGCCTGGCCACGCACCTCATCTCGTTCCCGTCGGTGTTCCGTTAATCGGTTGTCTAACAGTATAACCAGGTCGATAAGCCCATCTACATCCCGCGGCTCGTCCTTCGCCACCAGGTGCTCCTTAAGGACCAGAGACAGTCCATTTACAAAGGCGGCGCGGAGCGCAACAGCATTCCAGCCGGCTCGCGCTGCCACGATGCGGAAGTCGACTGCATACTTCCCTGCGCTCCGACGCCCCTGCCGTATCGACAGCAGCACACTTGAAGCGGTCTCGCCTCTATGAGGATGGTCGAACACCTGTCGGAACTCCCTCACAAACTCAGTATAAACCGTTAGGAGCCGTGAATTCTGCTCCCAAAGCGCCGTAGCCCAGGCACGTGCCTCTCCTCCAAGCAAATTGATCATATAAGCCACCCGGATGGCGTCTGCTGCGTACATGACGGGACACTGTGAAAAGACGAGCGAGCACTGCATCAAGAAGTCCGCGCACGTCTCCACACAGCCTCCGTACGGCTCCGGAGGACTTATGTATGCTTCAGGGGAAGGTGGGGGGGTTCGTTGAACGACCAGCGGAATGTCTGTTTCTGGCACACGGTCAGCAGGAGGAGGTGCTGCAGCAGCGCCCTGAGCACGCGCTTCCACCTGGGCGGTGAGAGCCTCCATCCTACGATTGAGAACACTGCTCTGCTCGGTAATTAAATCCAACCGAGCGGTAAAGGCGGTTAAGATGTGATGCAGCTCACCCAACACGCCTCCTGCTGGCGCCTGTGCACCTCGCTCTTCCATTGGCTGTTCAAGCGATGGTTGACGCCCCTCGGGATCCATGACGCTGGCCGAGAAATCCTGTTGTGAAAGTGTCGTGTCACAGACCCACAACAGGGGGCGTTAATGAACGGACAATGGATAAGCCAAAAAGTAACAATTTAATGTTGTGAATCACACAACGATGTACAGACAATAACAATACAGTGACTGTCAATCCTACACCAGGTGACGTGTGGGCAGGCTCGACGATAGAAGACGCCTGGCAAGAGAAAAGCCGAATCCACACAGCTTCCACCGCCAACGGAGCTGAAGAACACCGGAGCCGCCAAGCCCTGCGCCCCAGGTGGCCGCTGTCTTCAGCAGTCAGACCCGGTACTGCTGGCAGAGAACAGAGACAGTCCAGATGAGTGTGAGGTCGCACACTCAGTAATCCCACAGTCTGTATTCAGTAAAGGAGGGAGAACCTCCACCTCTAATCACACACTCGTGCAGCTCCTGAGTTAACCACTTATCTGAGTGGGGTGTGAGGCGAATCCGTCGCAGTCCACACCAAACGCCAACTCCGCAGATAAGGCACACCACAGGAAAACAGCTGCAAAAAGAGATCAGACTAATACTCAAAGTTTAAGTCAGCAGAGAAAATTACCTGATTGGTAGTTGATTTCTCGGCGGGGAGGTGGAGTTGCAGTCCGGCCTTTATGGTGGTGGTGATGAGTAGTGGATGAGTGACAGCTGGTACAGATGGAGTGACAGCTGTCACTCCTGGTCGCTCCGACGCCCTCTCGTGCTTGAAGCCCGCACTTCAAGCAGGGCGCCATCTTGTGGTGGTGGGCCAGCAGTACCTTCTCTTCAGCTTCCCACACAACAGGCCCTCTGTATCTTGTGCTAATCACAGCAGTTTCTTATCGCACACCATATTATAATGGCAGCTGGTTGTTGAATGCCCTACAAAGTGCTGGAGTACCATAGAGCAGCAACAGCTACTTTGAATAAATAAAGTGCTTAGACCCATTTTTGTCCTGAATGACAAATGGCCCCTAAAACATCAAAAACAGATGCCTCGGTTGAAAAATGTCAATCTTCTCCCTTAAAGCTGTACCGCCTCTGTTTTTTTTTTGTTTTTTTTTTAAGATTTATGTCAAAAAAAGGATTTTCTTTGCCACGACTTTAATATGATTATTGCCAATGTGATTAAATTTGCATTGTCTGGAAACAATTAAGAATGTCACCTGAAGAGGAGAATTTCAACCGATCAGACACCATGACCTACATTTGGTAGCAGCATCAGATCATGTAGGGGCTTCCTCTGAGTTGAGCGAGGGATGCTGTACCTAGCATACCTCACAAAGAGTCAGTCAGCATAAAGAAAGGTAGCATGACATCCAAGATTGTGGAAAACACTCCAAAACATCTTATGCCTGTATAAATCTTTTTTTTTTTTATATGGCAAATGTTAACAAGAAATAAACATTTCCAAATCTAAAAACACCATTTTTGAAACCAGATAACACCTCTGAAGTGATTTACATATATCTTACTGATATTAGCGTGCACACCCCGGGAATAGGTACGGTCGGACATCCGGGTCCCTGATGCACGCGCACATAGCAACGCACATAGTAACCAGCGAGCCGCTGAAAACAAATCGCTGTCGCGCTCATTTCCTACTGACACCCATCGCGCTCACATCGTTCTGCCACGTTTTTTTCTACTTTATACCAGTTTTCACAGAGAATGCCACGATCATGTGTTGCAATTGACTGTACCAACCACGATAAGTTAAAAGATCAATAAGTGCATATTTTTTTCGAGCTCCCAAAGCGCCACACTCTGCTCTCTCTTCATTCCGCTCGGCTTGCAGGAATGCATTCTGTCTTCAGCTGTGAGTTCTCCGCTTTCAGGCTTTCCAACTCTTCCATTTTAGGACACCTGTTCCATGTTAACGTAATCAGGTGACGCTGGACAAGGCGAGTCCTCATGGTCACGCAGGTCAGCTGGAGGCAGGAACTCTCTGGGTGAGGTTACTGTTGTAGCAGGTTCACCGAGAGAGGCAGCTGCAGGAGGTGAGCCGAAATGAAGCTTTGACTTTGTCCTCATTGGCCTGGGGCGTAGCTGGTCGAGACTCTTCACATTTCTGCTTTGGCTGTAGCGTTCCACACACGATCATGGCATTCGCTGTGAAAACTGGTGTATATTAAGTAGAAAAAAAATGTGGCAGAACAATAACAGCGCAATGGACGTCAAGTACGAAATGAACGCGCCAGCGGTTGTTTTCAGTGGCTCGCTCGTTACTATGTGTGTTGCTATGTGCGTGTACATCAGGGACCCGGATGTCCGAATGTACCTTCGCCATTTGGCATGACCAAATCAGCAGGCCTTTGTGAATAAACAGAGGTAAAGACGACTATATCAACAATGGTTGTTGAGTGCGCGTACAGTTTGTTTTCAGCGGCGACCCAAAATGGCGGCCGCAACTACGAGGAAGTGACGTAGGCCCGACCGTACCCATATGCATGACACGGGTGCATCAGGTCAAAGGTTACCTCAAAATCTCAGCCATGTGCACACACACTTCCTCATGTAGACGCAATAGAAGGAAAAGAAAATATTTGCTATGGAATCCTCACCCCATGTTCTTTTCATTAAAATGAGCTGTAATTTTGCACGTTACAAAAATAGACCAACAATGCTCGGATTTTGACAGAAACCAAATTTTGACAGTTTTGTGAAATTTGAAAGGCTGTACACCTTTAACTGATGTTATGATATAGTTTGACAGTTAAATTTAAAGGTTTTTTCCTCCCTTTAGGCACAAAACTCAATATACCTCGCAACGTCTGACTTTGCAACTGACACAAGGAGCAAAATCTATCTCACTACTAGCCCCTTTTTAAAAATTGTTACTAAATGGTAGTATGCATTAAAAATCCAATAAGGAAACTTTTTTTTCACCTTTATTCTCCCGTCTGAGGTGGTCTATTTCAGCGTGGAGCTTCTCCAGAGTATCCTTGTGTTGCTCCTGCAGGAACTGGACGCTCCTCTCCAGGCAGGACACTCTCGGATCCGCTCCAGTGCGTGAGGAGGACGAGGAGGACTCCTCCGCTCGTCTCACAGCTCCTCTCCCTGCTGGAGGAGGAGGAGCAGGCAGAGGCCGGAGGAGAGGCCGTCGAGAAGACTTCCCTAGACAACCGACGCGGTTCCACTGCGGCAAATTGCGTATTGGTGGGAAGTGGTGACTCGACACCGACATAGTAATCGCCAGTGTTCTCACACAGCTTCCAAAGTGTCAGTTCTTACAGTCACAAATCCCAGGTGGACATATTAAACTGAATTAGCGCAAACACAGCCGCTATATGCTACATTTAGCTAACGACCGTTGTCGACCGGACAGGTCGCGTTGTCGGCGTTGCCGTGACAACGCGACCTGTCCGAGTGCCCGTAAGGCTGCACTCAGGGCAAAGAAAACCCATATTATGATTTATAAGCCCCGCCCTTTTGCCATGATTGGCAGAATCAAAGACCAATCACGGCATTCTGAGCATCCACAACAGTAATTTTAATGTTTTGAGACCATACAGTGGACACCATTTGACTTATGCAATTTGAAACTGTGGATACAAGTACTTTATTTACTCAAAAAGAATGACAGGTTGACTTTTCATTAAAAAACAACTGCAATGTGGTAAAATGTATTCAAATATGAATGAACAGGATCTTAATAATATTAACTATCGCATGCTGTATTTTTTTTCTCAAGATTTGTTTATGCATAAGTTTGAAAAAACAACAGATCATAAGTTTAGGATAAATGACTTATCATGAATTTAATTTTCGAAGTGGCACTAATGACAACACTCATACTGAACATAATTTCGCTTGCATATACTGATTTTGGAGATCAAGCAATAATTGCAGATGGGCTTTCTGAGGTCCCAGATAGCTTTTCTGATTTCCTTTTCTAACTTTCAGAATTTAGTAAATTAGCATATGGTCCATTGATACTTATGTGTAGACACTAGTCCCTAGAGGCAACTATTTTTCATTTCAAATCTGGGCAAATGCAGTCCCAGAAAATTCTGAATGTGACAAACAGAAACAGGTGTTGTAAACAAGTCAATGCTGCTAAAAATACAAACTTACAGAAAAAAGATACTATTCTGACATGGTTTGCACATAAGACTGACATAGCATGTTTCAAGTACACACATATATGTCAGAAGGTGGGGGGGACATACCATATTCTGTCCACCCTGGTTGAAAAGGTGTGTGTGTGTGGGGGGGGGGGGGGGGGGGACATGTCCCCCTATCCCCCACCAAATTGCGCCCATGCTCGCCAAGTCCTGTTAATTCTTCACAGGGGATCCCAATGCTTTCCCAATAACTGCAGTTTTTTTTCCTTTAAATTTTGCTAATTTAAATTGCTTATATTTCTGTTCTGTGCAATATTCCAAAAGTTGATATGAGCATACCAGAATTCTACTACTGTATAAGACCTCTGGAAGTAGTGTTCAAGTTAAAAAAAAAAAAAAAAAGAGCACATCAGTAAAATTAACCCATATTTTAATCAATTTAAGATTACACAGTGGTTCTCAACCTGGTCCTCAAATACTGCCTAACCTACACATTTTCCATCTTTCCCTGCTCAGCCAATGAAGTAATTCCAGACACCTGAAGAAGCTAATGAGCTTGTGGTAGAGCAGGGAGACATGGAAAATGTGTAGGTTGGTAGTACTTGAGGACCAAGTTTGAGAACCACTAAGATAACATAACTTGCAAGGTTGCTAGGTGGTTGTAACATCCAATTCAGCGTTTGTGATCGTACTCTGGAAGCACACAACATCCCTCCCGAAATGACAGTCCAGTTCAAGTGCCCCCTCCCCCCCAAAAAAAATTCCCAATTCATATATTAAGAACATTACTGCCTCACTAAGGTTTTCATCACCATCTGTTGGGATTAGACAATATTGATGTTCCACACAATCAATTCCAAAATTGAGCCAGACCATATGAGAATTCTGCTAGTGTGCAAGACTTACAGAAGGGCACAATGTTGTTGCACAGTTCTGGCGGTTTTGTACAAATTTCTACACTTCTATGTAGCACACAACACCCTTCCACAAATTGCCATCATTTTCAAAATTTATATTGCAAAAAGAAGCTGGAAGGTGACTTGATAACATCACTTGATCTGTTGTCAATTCAACATCTGTTGTCTGGTTATTATTAAGACAACTTGTAATCCATTTTAAACCAAAGGACTTCAGCTTTATTATAAACTGTTTAAATTTAACTGTTTCAGCTATTTGTGAAACTGACATGTGAAATAACATCCACAGATTTGGTAATGACAACGTGGTGTAAAATCACCCACAACTTAACGTAATGTTTGGATAAATGTGCATGAGAATTTGTCAGGGATGATAAAAGTGTAATATTCTTTCTACAAGTCTAAGCTTTTTGTAGCTGGCATATTTAATGATCGGAGATAAACCTTTTCTGTTAATTATTTGTACTAGACACTATGTTGACGTTCAGTGAGGAAAATATTTGAACACCCTGCGATTTTGCAAGTTCTCCCACTTAGAAATCATGGAGGGGTCTGACCACTAACTGCTAACAATAAATACAGTTAGCCTTGATCATGGTTATCCTGACCATATATGCTAACCACTAACTGGCAACACATGACTGGATCTGTTAACACGAACTGTGATTTGTATTTTCTTTTAAAAAGCAGTCTACCAGTAGTAAAATACAATATGTCAACGTACAAATATCTGGCATAAGGAGTGAGAAATCCAGTAACCATTTCTGAGTGATGCATTATACGGCATAATGCAGGGCATAAGCTGCTTGCTCACGGGCCTTATGTGGCCCTCGGACTGTCAGTTTGAAACCTGTAGTTTTTGAAACACAAATCTACTTAATCAAAAAAATAATTTACATAAATGTCTAAGAGTAAGGAATTTTGTATTTCTTTGATTGTATTTGTCTGACAAAGCATCAAAACTTAAAAAAAGAAGCAGATTATATGAACAGAGTAAACTCACTGATACAGACAGCATTCATTTCTTTTCAGTTTATTCAAGTTGCAACTCAAATAGTAATGGTTATGTCACATAGAGGAGAGAGAACATATGCAATTTAATTGTATAGCGCCAAACAATACGTCAAAGTGCTACACATGAGTAAGGTCGAGATCAGACATTCCGAATCTTTGAAACTTGAACATTTTCTGCAGTCCATCTAAACCTTTAACCATAATTCTGATCAGTGATCCAGCACAGATTCGAATTGGGACTGGACAAGTTTTAGGCGGGATGCAGCTCACACAGCTCCAGGTTTACCTGGAGACACACACACAGCCCCTGATCTTCTGAAAAGGCCTCACATCCAAGTACTAACCTGGACTCACTCTGCTTAGCTTTGGATATCTGATAGGATCAGGCTTAAACAGAGCACACTGGCTGCACTTAAAAACAACTCTCAGTATTTTTGGGTCACTTTAAGCTTAACTAAACTGAAAATTACAGGCATTTGTTTTCTATGACCTCTGTCCTCTCATGGCCTACCAGGGAACCGCAGCCCACACTTTGGGAATTGCTGGTCAAGACCTTATCTACCAAGTGGGTTTACCGTGAATATGACACAAAAATGCCTTTGTGATGGGAGACATTATGGAAGATCAGCAGAAGGTTCTTTGGAAATGCGTGTGACGTTCTCAACCATATCTACATGGGTCACATTTACTATAACGGCAATAACCATAGGTCGGATGAAGTCACTGTCAAGTCATTCTCAAGTCATCAATCTGCAAGTCCCAAGTCAAGTCTCAAGTCATAATGACCACTAATTGTTTGCAAGCTGGCTTGAGACTTGACTTGTGACTTGCAGATTGATGACTTGAGAATGACTTGACAGTGACTTTGTCCCACATCTGGCAATAACTTACTTAATGGATTCAGATAGAAAGCTGGTGGTAAATCAGTATCCTGCTGAAGGACTCTCCAACATGGCGGAGTTATGTTCATCATAGACTAGCGCTACTGTATGCATGAGCTTCCACTCCAACCAGATATTGATTATTATGATCACCCATACAAGTGATCATAGGGAAAAATAAAAGTGACACATGCATCAGTTTCAAAAGGTAACACAATGTTACCTTGTGCTGTTATCATTTGAGAAATTAACACCAAGACAGAAAACCCGTGGAATGTACAAACACACGGAAAAGACGTATCGGGGGGAAAAAAAAATAACCGATAAAAGTCAAAACAATGTGTTTAAAGAAGACATCGCTGTTAATAACCTTTCTACACTGTTGTTCTCCCCATAAACCATCTTTACTATGCACATTTACCATCAACAAGGCAACTAACCCTGACCTGCATCTACGCAAGGCTTTAGCAAAGTATAGTTAGGGAATAACCCTGTTGTGTCTGATGATTTGTGGAAACAATATGGCACTCTATGGTAAATCTGCATGGAGTAGACAGTTCTCAAAACTGAGTGACTGTGCAAGAAGTAGAAGAGTGAGGAAAGCCACCAAGACATCCAGACAATCCAGAAGAAGTTATAGGCTTACGTGGCTGTGATTGTAGAAATTATGCACAGTGCAAGCTTTGCATTTTGTATCACCAGTTACCCATCTTCATGATAAAGTGGTATAGAGGAGGATTTTCTTAAAAAGACCTGAAAGTTCAGTTACAAATTGCCAGAAGGTACAACATCTGAGATGCAAGCCTGGATCTGATGTTTTGGTGAAAGAAAATCCTTCTCTGCTCTACTCCACTATGAAGCTAAGAGTAGTGATGCAAAATGCAAATCTTGCACTGTGCACAATTTCTTTTGTGATTTGGCACATGTATAAGCTGATTAAATTGAATTTAAATTGTTTTGTGAAAGGCTCATTCTAAGCTTATGACAACACATTGATACACTGTTGCACGTAATTAAAAAAAACCTGAAAGTTTACTGCCACTAATGTCATGCAAGGCCCTCATATTGCAAGTCCTTTAGCCCCCCTTTATTATAACATATTGAACACCTGATATTTTTTCCTTTTACATCATCAAAACAATAAAAATGCAAGGTGAAGTGTTTTTTTAAATTGGTACTGTATACCAAAAGGTTTACATATTTCCCTATTTTAATTTCCTGTTATTCTCTAACTTCCCTTTCGCTGACATCAACTCATAACACAATATGCTGGAAGGAAGCAGCTGAATTTATATGCAGGAGAACATGCCTTCATAGCCCTGTCACACCTTGATGATTTAGCCAGCGTATGTCGACGTATGAAAAATATGCCGAATACGCTAGCTACGTCAAATACGTGAATTCACCTGTCATACATTGATGATTTAGCCAGTCTATGCTGACAGCCCCGTTTCCACCGAGCGGTCTGGGTCAGTACTGCACGGTATGGTACGGGTTGGAACAGTTAAGTCTGGCTTGGTTTGTGTTTCCGCCAGCTGCAGTACCCAGTTCCAGCTGCAGGTGGAAGATGTAGATATACTGACATGCACAACATCGAGCACGCGTACGCTGTCGTGCAGCCTCTTCACTCCAAACAGAGGCCAAACAGAGTAATTTAACATTTTTTAAATTTTTTTTATTTTTATCTTGGTGGATCATGGGATTTATTTTTGCCACATGCAAAATGCTGCAGAATTGACTGATGTCTGTGGTAAACGCTGAGATGAATGAATGAGGCTCTGTGACTCTTTGAACTTTTAAGTTAATTGTCTTTTTGTGGCACAAAGAGCCGGTGGGACTATGTTTTTTCAGCGACGACAAGGAATTAAAATATTTTCAGATGCTGTTTTCCAAAATCAGTACGCTTTATGTGGATAAGTTTTCATCAGGTTGTGATGATGAATCCAATTGAAACGAAGAGTTCAGATTAAGACTTTATATTTACCCTCAATGGACAACATCAATGTACGTATTTCAACTTATGAGTAATTTACAAGAAACGTGTCAACAATCACATAACTTACCTACAATTTATTGTCCACGTATGAAGTACATATCAGTCATATGCTGGCATACGTCAAAAATATTGTGCATGCCAAAAAAAGTTTTGACGTACTCGCGGTATTACAGTGAATATCAGCATGCTTCAATGTCCTCTTAACTTATACAAAACTTACCCATAACTTATTAGACATACACCAGCGTTTTTAATATGGTCGGCATATGCTGGCTAAATTGTCAAGGTGTGGGTGTTAAAGAAGCCTTTTTAAGAGAATTACAAAAGATAAATGTTACGGCAGACAGTGGAAAAAGGTCTCCTTGTTGACGTTAAATGCCAAACGAACGTATACCATTAAGATTTTGGTGACCATGACTCATGAGACTGCAGCTGGCATAGGGCTGCTCTCGTCACTGCAGCACTGTGTGAATGTTAATGCATTTGTTGCACCCAGTCGTCTTTAGAGCAATGCCTGCCAATTCTGTTTCCACAATGACCCACTGATTCAACAAAATGGAACAAATGACCAATTCTTAAAAACACATGGCATATACTGCATATTTAACACAGGCGCAAACGTCTTCAGTTTAAATGGTTTCAGTTGACCCTAAATCAGACCTCATCAGTAAAACATTTCTTTCAGTTAGTCAGGCTTCTTTGTGGGATATCTGATCATTTAATGAATCCCTGATAAATAGCTGGCCATCACTGACAAAGTGGAGCTTTCAAGAAATTTAAAAAAAGCTGTTGAGGCAGATCACCAAAATTTTATCCACTCTCCCCAGACCCATGGATTATCTCCACACAACATTTCACAAAACTTTTCTTTAATTTTTTAAATCAACTTGCATGAAGTCAGACAGGTAGATGGTAATGCTGTGCTGAGTTTCACCTGGTTATGTCAATGTTCTTTTAAAATGCTTTCGCTGTATAGCACGAATCCTCCTCTGTCTGTCTGCAATGTGGAAACTGAGGCTCTGTGTGAGGGCTGGGAGGATTACTCCACACCTGAGGAGGTACACGTGCAGAGACAGAGAGCACAAATGTGGACTTTGATAACATAACATGCTCTGCAGTTGATTTAATGCTACACTAGGTCGGATTTAGTGTCGTCTCGGATGAGACTGTAGATTACATTATGTCATCACAGGTCAACGAGCTTGATTCCCTTCCAGTTTTCATGTCTTTGCCTCCCTTGCCTTCTCGTGGGATATTCAATATGTATGGTCCCTCCATTTCACAAAAATGAGGGTTCTCAAAACTTGCTAGCCTGCAGTAGCAACCAGTAGACAGCGTACGAGCAGCACAACACTGATTCCTCTTTTTTTATCTCTACAGTTTCCCAGCTGCAAATGATGGAGTAAGTATGCCTCTTCGGGCTACTGTATCAACATCGTGGCATCCATGACGGGGCCCACTCCCATGCAGATATGAAGGGCTCCCTGTACCTTAGAAACACATCAGTTTTTGTTTTGTATCCACAAATGAACAGATGGTTATGAATGTTATATTAAATCCCTTGTGATAAGCACCCCCTAAATACAACACACTGTAGCTTAAAATTTGCACTAATAGAAATATTTGAGTCTGGCTTAAGTAATTGCTTTAGACTGCAAATTTTGTGAAAAGTTAAATTTGAGACGTCTGAGGAACCTGCTACATGGTTTGCTGCAAGTAGGTGTAAAGAAATCAATTAGCACGTAGGAAGAAACACATTTACATACTTTTTTTCTGGAAGCATTTGAAGTCCGATTTTTTGGATGTTCTTGACTCGGGCCGATTTGCTGAAAAGCACAAACAAACAAAATAAGTATCTGAAAATTCAGGTAGCTTTGGTCAAGTTTAATCAATGTAAGACCATTAATAAAAATGTCATCACTTTACCAGGTACCATCAACAAGGTAGGTCTTGGCCAGAACATAGTTTTCTGGGGTGACTTTTCTGCTCAAAACAATTTCCTTCAGCAGCGTCTTCACACGTAGAATCTAGATGACACAGAACGGCTGCTGTAGATGTTTTGATAAGTTCCACAGTAAAGCTGTGTTCACATTACCACAGCAAGCCTTTTTATGTGTGTTTCCTCCATTATTACTGCATGTGTGTGGTGCACTGCGAGAGGCTTGCGATGCGCACCACAGATATGCAATACATCAAACGTTCAAATTTATTGACTGTACAATTGTACAGACCTTTGAATGCAAGTGCGAGCTCACACCAGAAGACAGGCTAATGCTAATAACATAGGTGTCAGATGTTCCAACACTCTGTAACAAACAAACTAATTTCTTGTGAAGCCAAAAAAAACCAAGGCCAACATTTTCTGGAGTATAAGTCACAGTTTGTTTCTTTGTTTGTAGTTTGTAACCTACATACTGAAAAATCACGTGTTCATTAACAACAACATAATTTATTCAAGGCTTTCCCAGGAACAAATCACTACATAAATGAACTCCAATAACAAAGAATAGATGCCAATAATAAAAAGCAAACTACAACAATGGTCAAAAATCCTAAATTAAAGCAAAAAAAAAAAAAAAAAGGCAGACTTTCCTCTGGTGTGAGGTATACAGTTTTTCACCCTCCTCAAAAGGCATTTTTTTAACAGGTGGGACTTATACTCTGGAAAATACAGGAAATGATGGATGTCCCAAAAAAAATGTACTCACGTTTTTATTGTGGTGCATCAAATAGTTTACAATATGTGTCTAACACATGTTTATTTATCTATTTTTGCTTTCTTTTGGAATTTAAAAACCCTTTTGGTACACACCACAGGCTGGGGGTTTCCTGTAAAAATCCATTGTTTATGTCTCCATCCACATCCATCTGACAATTCCTGTTGTCCAAACTGCAAGAAATAACATGCAGTATGTTGTCCATACACATTTATTTGTCCATCTGCTTATTTTAGAATTTAGAAATGCTTATGTTAAGTAACAGCACACGCTGTGGTGTGCACATGTGCTGAGGCCCTGTCTGTTGTTGAACTTCACCCCACGGAAACGCTGGTTAAAACGCGGGGGTCCACATACAGATAAACGTCCAACTAATGCTCTGGTGTGACATGTACCCCAGAAAACACTGGTACTTACCCTAACCTGCATCACTGAGCCCAATGTCAAACTTCTGAAGTGAACTTTGTGTAACAATTTTACCTTGAACACAAAGCTCTTTGCCAAGATATTGCATACACAAGGTTTAGAGACTCAGCCCCCTGGTGGCCACAGACCAAAACAAAGTGAACACAGCTTCATACTGTATTACACAGTGTGGAAAGTGGGAGTATACTATGTAAATGATGGGTACGTACTTCTTGAGACTGTGAACTGTGAGCAGCGGAGAGCTGGCGGATGATGTCCTCACATTCTGGCAGTGGTGGGAGCACGAGGTGGATGAGAGAGGCTGCTGTGAATTCGTAGAGGATGTAATGAAGTGATAAGGTCTGCCTTTAGCACTTGACCACGACCCTTCCTGGGGAACAAATAAAGAAATAATTTCATTGCTTTCTTTAGAGCTTCTCACACGTGATGAAAGTGTACATTTACTCCACAAATAAAGTTATATTTTAAGGTAAAACAAGGTGGAGACAGTTAAGGAAGAGCAAATTGTTCTCCTGCTGAATAGATCATATTTCACTCACCGACTACCGCTGCTCTTAAGACTTTAACCTACAGTGAGGAAAACTAAGTATTTGAACACCCTTCGGTTTTGCAAGTTCTCCCACTTAGAAATCATGGAGGGGTCTGAATTTTCATCTTAGGTGCATGTCCACTGTGAGAGACATAATCTTAAAAAAAAAAAAAAAAAAAAAAAAAAAAAATCCGGAAATCACAATGTATGATTTTTTTTAAATAATTTATTGTGTGTTACTGCTGCAAATAAGTATTGAACACCTACCAACCAGCAAGAATTCTGGCTCACACAGACCTGTTAATTTTCTTTAAGAAGCCCTCTTATTCTGCACTCTACCTGATTAAATGCACCTGTTTGAACTTGTTACCTGTATAAAAGACACCTGTTCACACACTCAGTCAATCACACTCCAACCTGTTCACCATAGCCAAGACGAAAGAGCTGTCTAAGGACACCAGGGACAAAACTGGAGACCTGCACAAGGCTGGAAATGGACTACAGGAAACAGGTAAGCAGCTTGGTAGAAGACAACAACTGTTATGATTATTTATTAGAAAGTGGAAGAAACACAAGATGACTGTCAATCTCCCTCGGTCTGGGATTCCATGCAAGATCTCAAGGATGATTCTGAGAAAGCTCAGAACTACACAGGAGGACCTGGTCAATGACCTGAAGAGAGCTGGGACCACAGTCACAAAGATTACATAGTAACACATGATGCTGTCATGGTTTAAAATCCTGCAGGGCAGCAAGGTCCCCCCTGCTCAAGTCAGCACATGTCCAGGCCTGTTGAAGTTCACCAGTGACCATCTGGATGATCCAGAGGAGGCAAGGGAGAAGGTCATGTGGTCAGATGAGACCAAAATACAGCTTTTTGGAATCAACTTCGCTTACCATGTTTAGAGGATAAGAACAATCCCAAGAAAACCATCCCAATCGTGAAGCATGGGGTGGAAACATCATACTCTGGGGGTGCTCTCTGCAAAGGGGACAGGACGACTGCACCGTATTGAAGGGAGGATGGATGGGGTCATGTATTGCGAGATTTTGGCAAACAACCTCCTTCTCTCAGTAAGAGCATTGAAGATGGATCATGGCTGGGTCTTCCAGCATGACAATGACCCCAAACACACAGCCAGGGCAACTAAAGAGGGGCTCCGTAAAAAGCATTTCAAGGTCCTGGAGTGGCCTGGCCAGTCTCCAGACCTGAACTCAATAGAAAATCTTTGGAGGGAGCTGAAACTCCAAACCTGAAAGATTTGGAGAAGATCTGTATTGCTGAGCAGACCAAAATCCCTGCTGCAGTGTCTGCAAACCTGGTGAAAAACTACAGGAAACGTTTGACCTCTGTGACTGCAAACAAAGGCTACTGTACCAAATATTAACATTGATTTTCACAGGTGTTCAAATACTTATTTGCAGCAGTAACATACAAATAAATTATTATAAAATCATACATTGTGATTTCCAGATTTTTTTTAGATTATGTCTCTCACAGTGGACATGCATCTAAGATGAAATTTCAGACCCCTCCATGATTTCTAAGTGGGAGAACTTGCAAAATCGCAGGGTGTTCAAATACTTATTTTCCTCACTGTACATATTATTTAAATACTTCAGGATAAACACGTTTAAGGGGACAGCTTTCCTACAACTCTTGATGTCATTCAAACGAAACCGGGGGGATGGGGGGGGGGGGGGGTTGAAAGTGTATCTCGTCAGCAGCAAATTTGGGTTTTTGATGTCCAAGGATGCATTCTGGAGGTTTTTTGATTACTATTTTTTCACCCTGATCACCCACCCATTTTCATAGTTTTGGCTTCCCTCATCCTAACTGACCAGATTTTAAAGCTAGAACCCCAAACAGAGCCAAGTAATGCTGAGCTTAGACATTACATTTAAAAAAGTCTTGGTTCTTATCCCACTTAGTTATGCAGAAAAGTTTAATTAACTAAACTTATTTTTATATGGCTCATCATTTAAACTTAATACAGAACTACAGTAAAACGTAGGCCCAGAGAAATACTGATTTAATATTTTAGTCATTAAATTATCCATCCATCCATCATTTTCTTCAGCTTTATCCGGAGTTGGGTCGCGGGGGCAGCAGCTCAAGCAAAGCCGCCCAGACCCTCCCGATCCACAGTCCCTCCAGCGTGTCCTGGGTCTTCCCGGGGCCTCCTCCCAATGGGACGTGCCCGGAACACCTTTCCAGCGAGGCGTCCAGAGGGCATCCAGAAAAGATGCCAGAGCCACCCTCAACTGACTCCTTTCGACGTGGAGGAGTAGCGGCTCGACTCCGAGCTCATCCCGAGTGACCGAGCTCCTCACCCTATCTCTAAGGGTGCGCCCAGCCACCCTGCGGAGGAAACTCATCTCGGCCGCTGTACTCGCGATCTCGTTCTTTCGGTCATGAGCCAAATCTCATGACCGTAGGTGAGGATCGGAACGTAGATCGATCGGTAAATCGAGAGCTTTGCCCCCTACTCAGCCTCCTCTTCACCACGACGGTCTGATACAGCGACCGCATCACTGCAGATGCTGCAACGATCCGTCTATCGATCTCACGCTCCATCCGTCCCTCATTCGTGACAAGACACCGAGATACTTAAACTCCTCCACTTGAGGCAAGGACACTCCACTGACCTGAAGAGGGCAAAGCACCTTTTTCCAGTCGAGAACCATGGCCTTGGATTTGGAGGTGCTGATTCTCATCCTGTACGCTTCACACTCAGCTGCAAACCCCCCAGTGCATGCTGAAGGTCCTGATTTGACGAAGCCAACAGAACCACATTGTCCGCAAACAGCAGAGACGAGATTCTGTGGTTCCCAAACCAGACCCCATCTACACCCTGGCTGCGCCTAGAAATTCTGTCCATAAAATAATGAACAGAACGGTGACAAATTAAATTATTCATTAAATCATTAAATTATTATTATTATTATTATTATTGTTAGAAGTAGTAGGATGAAAAATGTCCTCAAAAGTAAACCCTTTAATCAAGGGGTGCCCCCACAACAATCAAGACAATCAAGAATTTGTCTATTTATCAGAATCAATTTTATAGCCAAGTAAGTTCTCACATACAAGGAATTTGAATTTATGTGGAAAAAAGCGACCTGATTGTAAGGTAAGAAGGTTTTATACGTGCGTTTTACGTCATGCCGTCCCCAGAAAGAGATATAGGTGTATTTTGGGTAAAAGAAAAAAAAAAAAAGAATTTGTTTTATGTGACGCAGGTCTACAGACACTCAGAGCAGACTTTGAAAGAAAGTTTAAAATATGTAAAACTCTGCTCTTTGCTCACTGTGTCTCACCACTGCGCTGTGAGACACTCAAACACACCATCCCCTCTCCTCCTGCAGACAGGACATAGAGGAATGAGAGGAACAGACACAGGGACTCGCTGCCATTAGAGTCTCTTGATTGAGAGAGTAACGACGAGTAAAAAAAAAAAGGTCATTTGACTCATGGTGCCATCTTGGGTTCAAAATAGCATTTGCTGTTAATCTGTCTACATGGAAATCCCGCTATTTTATTTATTTATTCGCTGAAAATGATGGGTTGTGCATTTGGATGCACAAATAGACACAACAAGGGTTTAAAGATGTACAGATTCCCTTCAGATCTGAACAGAAGAAACATCTGGGAAATACTGGAAAATACTAATAAAGTCAGCCATGTGGGATGGAAGCCGACTTCATCGTCAAAGCTTTGAGAGGTAAATTTATTGTTCAGTCTCATGTACAGTAAAAGTCACCTACATACATGTCAACCTATACGGATTGTCCGTAGATTATACGTTTTTTCCGAGTTTCAGAGTCATACGAACGTAAAAATAAAGTCTTACAGATATTCAGGGTTTGGTCTGCAGCGGGTCTGTAATCAACAGTTTCTGTAGCGCGACTCCACTTTGAAGCGTGAGCCATTGAAGCAATGCTTCGATCCACTAGTTCGTGGTTCTTTGATTCACTGCTCTTCAGAAACGGCAAGTCGCTTCTTAACTCCTCTCAAAGCCATTAAAATACAGTGAGTCACTTTTGTGTGGATTAAAGTCACTAACTGGGAAGCTTGTCTTGTTGCAGTCAAGAAACGAGAATTGTCCTCCGTTCCGTTGGCACAACTTCAAACACTGCGTGGCTCTCTACTGAGACAGAGTCTGATCGGAATTAATAACTTCAAAATTAAATGCCCTTACTTTAAATGTTTTTTTTCCTCCCAAAATGAGACATGCTGTATTCTTTAGGAATTACATCCTGACGTGCAGCACAGCCAGCTGCAAGCGCTCAGCTCAGATGTATGGAAAGACATTCATGCCAATAATGTCTGAAAGGAAATGCTTTTGACAAAAACTACAGATTTTGTTAATTTCTGTTTATGTCCAGAGATCAAGGATCCACCATGTAGAGTTTATTATGTCCAAAGTTTAAGGATCCAGTGACCAATTTCATATTTATTTACTTTAAGACTCAATAAAATGTTGTTCAATTTCAATTCAATTTCATCAGCATATAAAGCGCCAAATACCAATAAAAGCCGTCTCAAGGCACTTCACACTGAACAGTTCAAGATAAAAAATTAAAATAAATAAATAAAAATGAAAAAATTAAAATACATAATTAAAAACAGAAGTAAAAGAATAAAACAGATAAAAATTAAAAACTATTCACAAGAAAGAGAAAAAAAATAGTCTTTAAGTCTTGACTTAAAAATGTCCACGGACTCCGACTGTCTCATGGTCACAGGAAGACCGTTCCACAGAGCGGGTGCACAATAAGAAAAAGCTCTTTGACCTGCAGACATAGAAAACCTGTAAGCCTATTTTTAGTGCACAAAAAAATTCACAAGAGGTATCGATAAGTGAATCAATAAGGAATCGGATCGATAAGCGGAATCGATAATGGTATCGATATCAATAAAATCTTATTGATACCCAACCCTAATAAACACAGGGGCGAAATCAAGGATCATCGACATGCCAGTCTGCAACATTGGCACTGGCAAGGCGATTTTCGATACACTTGATGAAGTTCTGAGGTATGTTTTATTTTTCATTACGAGGTCTGTCCAAAAAGTATCTACCTTTTTATTTTTTGCAAAAACCATATGGATTTGAATCACGTGTGATTGCATCAGCCAAGCTTGAACCTTTGTGCGCATGCGTGAGTTTTTTCACGCCTGTCGGCTGCGTCATTCGCCTGTGAGCAGGCTTTGTGTGAGCACTGGTCCACCCCTCTCGTCGGATTTTTATTGCGAATAAATGTCTGAACGATTTGGAGCTTTGCTGCATCAAATTTTTCCAGAAACTGTGAGAGACCTCCAGGTGGACACCATTCGGAAAATTTTGATGGCTTTCAGCAACGATTTTATGGGGATTACACAGATTAAGAAGTGCTCCAGCCGGTTTAAAGACCGCCCACAGCGTCTGAGAGTGCGGCGCGCTCTGAGCACCGATCGACAGGCTCAAACCCCACTCAAACAACCAGATCATTTCCAACGTGAAGGCTTTGTTGATCCGGGACGTCGTCTAACTTTCACAAAAAGGCAGAAGGCTGTGGACATCAGCACTTTTTCGGCACATTCTACTGTTACAGGAGTTTTTTTCACGGAAAGAGAAGCGGAGGATTGCGCCACCATGCCGCTCATGGCGCAGGACAAAACCACCTCCGTGTTGGTCTCACAGGACGACTTTCAGATGGCTCAGACGGCTTCCGGTTGCTTTTCAGTTGTGTGAGTATCCGAGAAATTGTGCATGAGCCTGGACATGTCCCAACATGTCCTGTGAGGCTTCATCACGGCGTTGCTTTGCGCCATGCGGCTCCGCCGCGACGCACGGAGTTCCTCCGTTCCTCTTTCCATGACAAAAACTCCTGTAACAGTGGAATGTGCCGTTCATTTCTAAACTGGACGCTGTCTTGATCGGTATGTCATCTGACTAGCACAGGAACTGCGGAAGACGTGGACATCAGCACTTTTTCGGCACATTGAGACAGACTGTGCGGAGGAACTCCGCGCGTCGCGGCGGAGCCGCATGGCGCAAAGCAACGCCCGTAATGAAGCCTCACAGGACAGGTTGGGCATGTCCAGCTCATGCACAATTTCTCGGATACTCATACGACTGAAAAGCACCGGAAGCCGTCTGAAGCCACCTGAAAGCCGTCCCTGTGAGAACCAACACGGAGGTGGTTTGGTCCTGCGCCATGAGCGGCATGGTGGCGCACAACCTCCCGCTTCTCTTTCATGAAAAAAAACTCCTGTAACAGTAGAATGTGCCGAAAAAGTGCTGATGTCCACGCCTTCTGCCTTTTTTGTGAAAGTTTAGAGGCGACGTCCGGATCAACAAAGCCTTCACGTTGGAATACCTTGGGTTGTTTGAGCGGGGTTGAGCTGTGTGATCAGCGCTTGGAGCGCGCCGCGTTCTCAGACGCTGTGGGCGGTCTTTAAACCGGCTGGAGCACTCCTTATCTGTGTAATCCCCATAAAATCGTCGCTGAAAGCCATCTAAATTTTCCGAATGTGTCCAGCTGGAGGTCTCTCACAGTTCTGGAAAAATTTGATCCAGCAAAGCTCCAAATCGTTCAGACATTTATTCGCAATAAAAATCCGACAAGAGGGGTGGACCACTGCTCCACCCAAAGCCTGCTCACAGGCGAATGACGCAACCGACAGGGCGTGAAAAAACTCACGCATGCGCACGAAGGTCCAAGCTTGGCTGATGCAATCACACGTGATTCAAATCCATATGGTTTTTGCAAAAAATAAAAAGGTCCAATACTTTTTGGACAGACCTCATATATTAGATTATTTTTCCATTTGATAATGTATTTTCCACTAGTGACACACAGTTATTGTTTCTGTAAAAAATAACTACATTTGACACATTCCGTTAGATAAAATTCAGCTTGATGCATGAATACAAGGTCTCTATTGTTTGAAATTAAACTGTGGAGGAAATACTAATGATCCTGCCTTTAATGTCATTGTGGCAAACTCATAATATGTGGACAAAAACCCCAGTTATGTGATACCGCTATGCAGTTGTGTGTACTGTAATAAAACCGATTTTGGTGCAATTTGGAGGTTATAAGGATTTTGTGTTGATTTTATGGATTTTCTCACTTGGTTATACAGGTGGACCCTCAAAGGGGTTGACATGTATGCACCTAAACCGTTATCGTATAATCCAGATATTGCAGTCACCGGACAAAAAGTCCCAGTGTTTCTGTATTGTTTTCCATGTTGTCATGACCAGCCCTGTTCCAGGCTTTGATCCCTTTTTTGCCCCTTTCTTTGCTGCACCTTCTGTTCCCGCTTTGATTTATTAGTGGTTTATTTTCATCATGAGTTATTCTGTTATGTTTTTCTTATCACTTTGTTACTTTCCATACTATAGCCATTGTCCAGTTCTGTTCTACTTTTGTTCAGCCCATTTGTGTTTTCATTGTTTATCATTTAGCTTTCATCTGTATATGTTTTCTGTTATACTTTTATATCGGGTTTTGATTTCTGTTTATTAGTCTGTTCCTGTTTAATTCTGCTTTTGTATTGATTTCCTGATCAGTTCTAGTTACTTTTGTACTCATGCTCATGTTGATTTTGGTTTCTGTTGTTGTATTACATTCTGACCATGATTTCCATTTTAGCTCTGTTCTGCTTTCGCTGTTGTTTCCATTCTGCACCTCCCATCATGTCTTCATTCCTGGTCTCACGCCCAGTTACTTCTGTTCACTCCACGCCCTGCACCTGCCATTGTTTCCCTCACTTTGATGCAGTCTGTTTTGTTTCCGTTCGCTCACACTCTTGCACCTGCTCCCGTGTCTTTGTCTATTACATCACGCCACTGTGCTCACTCCCTTTAGTCACTTGACTCCCATTCACACATCTTGTCTTTTCTTCTCTCCACCTTGTGCTCTCTTCCCTCACTGTCTTGCACAACATGGTGTCTTGTTCATGAGCCACGCCCCTTTCTGGATCCTTCCTCTCACGTGCACCTTGTTTACACCACCTGTCACTAATTAGTCCACATGTATTTAAACCCCACAGTTCTTCACTTCCTCGCCAGATTGTTGTCTTAGCACACTTTCCAGTGCCCATTACAGTCCTGTTTTTTGTCTTGCCGTGTTTTGGAACCTTGCTTTGTTACCTTGACCATGCCTTTTGCCTTATCCCAGATGTCTGGTATTGCTTGTGCCTCTGAACCCTGCTCGTTTGTGACTGCGTCTCAGCCTGATCCTGTTTGTACCTCTGCAACGCTGACTGACCACATATGTACTGAACCTTTGCCTGAAATAAAGACCACGTTTTCTCTTACACCTAAATCAAGTCTGGGAGTCTGTATTGCGGGTCCAACTGCTCCTGGTGACGGGCTCCCGCCCGTCCTGCCACATGTAAGAAACACCATATACTAACTGATTTTGTATAATGGATTTTTCGCTCACATCGGATAAAATGTCCCATCCTATCGCAATGTATTTCCATTAAAAGCCCCTCGCATGTGGGTCCGAGTCATTTTCGTGATTAAAGACCGGCCGTTTATTTTTTCACACCATGCTCAGACTCAGACCCACAGCCTAACATGCACCTGTTAAATCAGACACAGCAAAAAGCTGTAATTTGACACTTTTCTGCTTTAACTCCTTCGTCTCCCCTCATATTTTAATATAATAGTTTTTGCAGTACGCACACTGATTACAAATGGATCAGAAAAGTCCATAACTTTACAACACAGAGTCTGAAAAGATGAAATTCTACAGCTTCCCTTTGATTTGGAGGTGATGACTGCAGAAAAAAAAAACGCTTGTTGATGTTCAAATTAATCTATAAAAAAGCATAGTCCAGTGATAGAGAACTTTAAACTGTCACGCATGTCATTGCATGACACGGAGTTACAGAGCTGCAGCTGCATAAATCAGGCTTTAAATTAATTAAATAAATCATCAGAAATTGTAAATGGATGTAAATTTGATAGCTTAACTATTTTTATATTTATTTTGATAGTACCTGCACCTCGATGTGTTGCTGTATGTGGTTAAATGATTAATAAAAATGTTGAAAACATAAATGGTTAATTCAGTAGGTCAGCACAATTGGAACCAAAATGGCCCCATGTTCTAAGTTGATGTTACTCTCCTCAGTCAAGGGGCTCTAGTTGCCAGGAGAAACATCAAAAACAAACAAAGACATTACTCTAAAAATCATTTTTTGAGCATTTTGAAACGGTAAATTTTATATCTTGCGCCCAGCCTTGATTTTGCATTAGAGGGAACACTGCCTTTTGGCAGCCCAATTGATGGAAATTTCATCACAGCGATGGAGAACTTTAATCCCTGTATTTTCATTGTCATTTGTCTTTGGGTCTTTCTGCTTTGATATACGTCACCAGGAACAATGGGTAGAAATCAGGATCACAGCTGAGAGATCAGGATCAAAGCTTCGAGGTCAGGATTAAAGGGCAACATTAAAGCTCATGCCCCCACCCCTGGTCCACACAAATCAGTAATAAGAAGTGGCAGGGGATCACCCAAGTACATTCTTATGATAAATACACAGTAAATTCACCAGTGTAAAACTAACACTGACAGTGCTAAATTAACACTGCCAGTGAACATATGGTCCCACTCTGCCCAGAGTAGTTCTGGTGGTACTGGATTACTGGTGATTTTACTTTGTATGAATGAAACTGGTCAACTGCTTCTTGAGATATTGCACTAGCAAGCAAAAATGGACAGACGGACACACAGGGGTGGGTGGACAAACGGATGGACGAACACGCTGATCACTATATCGCTCCATATTTCATACTGGTGGATAACAAAGGTGAGCAATTAGACTCAAACATTAGCAATTGAGAACAAAGGCTAAGCTCGAACAACAGTCAAACCTGATCAGTAACAAAGATCAGGGTGACAGGCAGTGGTGGGCACAGTTCTGCTAATCCGCTAACCGCTAATTATCGAAGATAATGTTTTCAATATCCGATTAGCTTTTCAGATAATTTTGAAAACCATCAACGGACAAATTATCTTCCGATAAGTTTTGGTCTGACAATTTTTAGTCCGCTAGCATTTTTGCAGATGTCGCTTTTTGTAGTAGATGCACAGTTCTATCTTCTACAAACAGAGAAGAACTGGTTCAAGAAGAAACCGCTCTATCCTCTGCAGGCATAGGAGAACTGGTCATCGCAAAGAAAAAAAGATCATTTCTTTTTACCCCATAGTGACCAAATTTTAACCAAACTAATTTTGGACAAGTTATTTAAATTAATGTCACGTCTGAAGTTTTATAAAGTGAGAATATCAGATATATGTTTTAGTTTTAAAGTATTGGACTAATTTTAAAGGTTTTAGTGTGAACATGGTGTGTGCGCAGTGCATTCTGGGTAAATGTTCACGACAGGAGAAATGCATTTGAGATGCTCCGATCAGGCTCCACAAGGTCAACAGCATTAAACTCTTTCTATACTGTGCCTAAAACTCTCGGGAATATATTCTCTGGGTTTATAGACATTTTTATTGTGTTTGTTTTATGTATAAATGCCAGAAGAAGTCCAGGTTGCTTCCTCCAAAAGCCGAACAATCTGTTAAATTGTGATTCAGGCAGTGTGATATAACTGGCATCAAAATGCATAGAACACTGCCATCTACTGGTGACCAGTTATATCACAGTGGTGTCGACCGCAGGTTTTTAAAATTATCTATAGGTTTCCAAAACCTGAGAGACCACACATAAGGAGATTAAAAAAAAATCATAGATCTGACAGGTTTAGTTGTACAGTATGTGGTGTCAGCCACATGGTAAAAACAACACACACAAACAGATTTCACCCACAAACATTCCCAGGTCAAACACCTCGCTTCTGATTGGCTGCATGTCACATTTCGCTCCTCACATCCTTCTTAACACACCACACACAGCAGGAATATCTAATAAGATTATATTTAGCGTCATCACAATTGTCGGGGCGTCCTTAAGATTGTCGGAAGGGGAAGATCGGGTCCAATATCAGCCTAATTATCTTGCCATGTGAACCAGGCTAGATGTTATGACGTCTCACGGAGCGATTGATCTGTTATAACACCACACCGAGCCGATAACCGATTGGATGTTATGACGCCTCACAGAGAGACTGATCGATGCGTTATGACCATTCAAAGGCGATTCCTATCACCACACAATAACAACCATACACGAGAAAGTTTTTTGACAGTTCTTTTATTGAAAGAAACCTTGTCTCCCTAACTGGATAGAGTTGTGATGTGATCACGCGTGCGTTTAGGTGCTGTCTAGCAGGATCTTGAAAATTTCTTTCTTTTTTTTTATACAAATGAAAAAAATGACATTTTACAAAATCACATTTATTTGTAAACACCAACACATGTTACACTGATTCACTTGTGTTGGTTTTTACATAGAATGAATGAATCAACTAATCAGTATGAGCGGAGGCTTAGTTTACCCATAATCCCCTCTGGGCATCTGTGTGTTAATGTTCAAATCTTCAGAATTAGTGCATTATTTTAAAATGAACAGATATGTGTTATATATCACTTTGTACATTTTAAGAGTTTACATTAATGTAGTTATTCTCTCCGCAATAATTTTATTTATAAAGCAAAACCATAATTACCTCCGCCAAAGAGGTTGTGTTTTCAGTCACATCCGTTTGTTTGTTGGTTGGTTGATTTTTAGCAGGATTACTCAAAAAATCCTCAACAGATTTCAATAAAATTTTTACCAGGGGTGTATCTTGGCCTAACTTAGAAGTCATTAAATTTTGGTAATGATCCGGAACACAGTCTCAGGTCCCACTGTCGCTGCCCACGTGGGCGTTGAAATCCCACAGGAGAACAATGGAGTCCCCAGTCGTAGCACTATATAGTACCCCTCTCAGGGACTCCAAGAAGATCGGGTACTCTTCAATGCCGCTCAGTCCGTAGGCCGAGACAACAGTGAGAGACCTTTCCCGACCCGAAGGCGTAGGGACGCGACCCTCTCGTTCACCGGGGTGAACTCCAACACATGGTGACTGAGCTGGGGAGCAATAAGCAATGCTACCCCAGCTCTCTGCCTCTCCCCGTGGGCAACGCCAGAAAAGTGGAGTGTCCAGACCCTCTCCAGGAGTTGGGTACCAGAGCCCAAGCTGTGCGTGGAGGTGAGTCTGACTATCTCTAGTCAGTATCTCTCAGCCTCCCGCACAAGCTCAGGCTCCTTCCCCCCAGTGAGGGGCAACAGCCAGGGGATGCGAGCGCGGACCGGGCCGTCGGGCCACCCACCCTCAACTGCCACCCAATCCTCTCTGCACCCGACCCCCATGGCCCCCCTTTGCAGGTGGTGAACCCATAGGAGGGCGGGCCCACGTTGCTCTTTCGGGCTGAGCCTGGCCGGGCCCCGTGGGCTAAGGCCCGACCACCAGGCGCTCGCGTGCAAGCCCCAACCCCAGGCCTGGCTCCAGGGTGGGGCCCCGGCTCTGCCATACCGGGCGACATCTCGGTCCTTGATTTTGTACTGGTCATGGGAGCTTCTGAACTGCCCTTAGTCTGACCCGTCAACTAGGACCTGTCTGCCTTGGGAGACCCTACCAGGGGCACAAAGCCCCCAACATAGCTCCTAGGATCATCCAGGTACACAAACTCCCCCACCACAATAAGGTGGCAGTTCGAGGGTGAGAGCTGGAGGGAGGTGATCGGGAGGCATAGCCTCCCCGATCTGAACCCGAGTGGTGTTCAGTTGTTGGACTTCTGTGCTAGTCACAGTTTGCCCATCACGAACACCATGTTCGAGCACAAGCATGTCCATAAGTGCACGTGGCACCAGGACACCCTGAGCCGGAGGTCGATGATCGACTCCGTAGTTGTATCATATGACCTTCAGCCATGTGTCTCGGACACTCGAGTGAAGAGAGGGGCAGAGCTGTAGACTGATCACCACCTGGTGTTGAGTTGGATCCGCTGGGAGGAGAGGAAGCTGGTCAGACCTGGCAGGCCAAACGTATCGTGAGGGTCTGCTGGGAACGACTGGTGGAACCCTGTGTCAGTGAGGTCTTCAACTCCCACCTCCAGGAGAGCTTCTCCCAGATCCCGGGGGAGGTTAGAGACATGGAGTCTGAGTGGACCATGGTTTCCACCTCCAATGTCAATGCAGCCGCTCATAGCTGTGGTCGCAAGGTCTCTGGTGCCTGTCGCGGTGGCAATCCCCGAACCCGGTAGTGGACGCCAGAAGTAAGAGATGCCGTCAAGCTGAAGAAGGAGTCCTACTTGTCTTTGTTGGGAAGTGGGACCCCGGAGGCAGCTGACAGGTACCGGCAGGCCAAGCGTGCTGCAGCCCGGCAGTCGCAGAGGCAAAAACTCGGGTCTGGGAGGACTTCGGGGAGGCCATGGAGGAGGACTATCGGTCGGCCTCACAGAAATTCTGGCAAAACCGTCCAACGCCTCAGGAAGCGGAAGCAGCTCTCCAACTGCACTGTTTACGGTGCAGGTGGGGAGCTGTTGACCCTGACTGGGGATGTTGTTGGGCGGTGGAAGGAATACTTCGAGGATCTCCTCAATCCCATCGTCACGTCTTCCGAAGAGGAAGTAGAGATTGGGGACTCAGAGGCGGACTCACCCATCACCCAGGCCGAAGTCACCAAGGTGGTCAGAAAGCTCCTCTGTGGCAAGGCTCCTGGGGTGGATGAAATCCGTCCTGAGTACCTTAAGTCTCTGGATGTTGTGGGACTGTCTTGGTTGACATGCATCTGCAGCATCACATGGCAGTCGGGGACAGTGCCTCTGGATTGGCAGACCGGGGTGGTGGTCCGTCTGTTTAAGAAGGGGGACCAGAGGGTGTGTTCCAACTAAAGGGGGATCACACTCCTCAGCCTCCCCTGTAAGGTCTATTCCAGAGTACTGGAGAGGAGAATTCGACCGACAGTCGAACCTCGGATTCAGGAGGAGCAGTGTGGTTTTCGTCCTGGTCGCGGCACACTGGACCAGCTCTACACCCTCCATCGGGTGCTCGAGGGTTTATGGGAGTTCGCCCAACCAATCCACATGTGTTTTGTGGATCTGGAGAAGGCGTTCAATGATGTCCCTGGGGGCACCCTGTGGGGGGTGCTCCAGGAGAATGGGGTCCAGGGTCCTTTGCTAAGGGCTATCCGGTCCCTGTACGACCGCAGCAGGAGCTTGGTTCGCATTGCCGGTTCAGTCAAGCCTGTCTCCAGTGCACGTTGGCCTCCGCCAGGGCTGCCCTTTGTCACCGGTTCTGTTCATTACCTTCATGGACAGAATTTCTAGGCGCAGCCAGGGTGCAGAGGGGGTGCGGTTTGGGAACCACAGAATCTCATCTCTACTGTTTGCGGATGATGTGGTTCTGTTGGCTTCGTCAAGAATCTCATCTCTGCTGTTTGCGGATGATGTGGTTCTGTTGGCTTCGTCAAATCAGGACCTTCAGCATGCACTGGGGCGGTTTGCAGCCGAGTGTGAAGCGTCCGGGATGAAAATCAGCACCTCCAAATCTGAGGCCATGGTTCTCGACTGGAAAAAGGTGCTTTGCCCTCTTCAGGTCGGTGGAGTGTCCTTGCCTCAAGTGGAGGACTTTAAGTATCTCGGGGTCTTGTTCACGAGCGAGGGATGGATGGAGCGTGAGATCGACAGACGGTTCGGTGCAGCGTCTGCAGTGATGCGGTCACTGTATCGGACCGTCGTGGTGAAGAGAGAGCTGAGCAGGGGGGCAAAGCTCTCAATTTACCGATTGATCTACCTTCCGACCTTCACCTATGGTCATGAGATGTGGCTCATGACCGAAAGAACAAGATCGCGAGTACAAGCGGCCGAGATGAGTTTCCTCTGCAGGATGGCTGGGCGCTCCCTTAGAGATAGGGTGAGGAGCTCAGAGTTGAGCCGTTGCTCCTCCACATCGAAAGGAGCCAGCTGAGGTGGCTTGGGCATCTTTTCCAGATGCCCCCTGGACAACTCACTGGAGAGTTGTTCCGGGCATGTCCCATTGGGAGGAGGCCCCAGGGAAGACCCAGGACACGCTGGAGGGACTACGTCTCTCGGCTGGCTTGGGAACGCCTCGGGGTTCCCCCAGAGGAGCTGGGGGAGGTGTGTGTGGATCAGGAGGTCTGGGCGGCTTTGCTTGAGCTGCCGCCCCCGCGACCCGACTCAGGATAAAGTGGAAGAAAATGGATGGATGGATGTATCTGGAACACGATCTGGATCCAGTAATTTTTTTTTTAAGGATTCTTTATCATTGCAGGATATGGCCAATTTCAACATTTTTGCATCTAACTTCATGAAGATGGGTCACAAAGGCTGAACAAAAATTAAGTTACGACACAACAATAATTGAGCATTTGTTTCTCCTCATTGAATAAACTTGTTATTAGAAAATAAAAAAACTTGTGTAGTTCATGCAGTTTCTCTTTATAAATACATTTGCTTAAGATCTCAGGGTTTAACCCTCTGGGGCTGACACCGTCATATACGACAGCTAAGACCAAGCTTTACTAAATTATAAATAACTTTTTAATGATATGAGATAGAAACTTACTCTTTTTTTTTTGCTGATAACTCCGTGGACTTTCGGGCCACCATCCACCATCTTTGTACTCCTCATAGAAGCTGTGTGATGACGTGAGCAATGTGAGTGTCCAATCAGAATTGGTTCACTGTCACATGGTTTTTTAAAATCCAATTGTAGGGAAGATTCACCTCATGTGACACACCAAAGATTGTTTTTAGGAGTGATGTGTTACTAGTTGGCCTGTTTGAATAGCTCCCTGGCTGCTCCAATGCAATTACGCACAGAGAAAGTGAAAGTGAGCAGACGGAGAGTCTCTCATACAATCTCACGTGCTCACACAGTGTGTGAGTATCAGGACTGCTCGACTAGTTTTCCTGTGAATGTTACTGGATAAGCCTGTGGCAAGCTTTCTCGCTCCGGCGTAAAGCACTGTTTACCATATCAATGGAGCAAGGGGGGAGGGGCCGCTCCTCAAACTGAATGAGCCTTGAAGTGTGAATGTTGCTTTCAGAGCAGGAGAGAACAAACACACAGTCAACTTCATAGTAGAAGTTTGTGATGTGACCCTTGTGTAATAGCAGACAGAAATTGCTTTGAGATGAAGACAAACACAATGCATGGACCATTTTGTATATATTTTTCAAAATATAAAATGTTTTTTGTTTGAACCTTTATGTTGTACAGTCTTTCACACAAGAGCCCAAATTACCTTTATAAAGTGTCAAAACAGTTGCTTATTATAGTTTGCTGTGTGTTTTGAATAAATGTGTGTGGAAAATTATTTTCCGTTTTCCTTTCTTATTTCTGATTGTAAACCTGTATTACACTTATAAAACGCAACTACAGCATATATATTTTGAAAGTACAGGTTGTCCTGAAAAAAAAGAGACATAAAACTTGATTCTGGGATGCAGGGGAAGCTGTTAACAGCAATAATAATACATTTATGCCAGGCAAGTGAACTGTCCAAAAAATGCCCTCGGATCCCAGAGGGATAACCACTGAATCTGAAACATGTTGGTAGATGCGTGAAATGAGGTGGAATAAGTCTCTTTGCCAAAGGGTTATTCCATGTGACGTCAGTGACCCTATGGCCTTGGTGGAGGTTTGCGCTCTCCGAGTGCTTCTAGTTCAAACCTGCTTTCCATTTCAAGACCTCTGCCTCATTGCTGGACCACTGTATCCTGTCAGGGTAAATGACGCTTTCCTACAGCAGGGGGCAGAGCGCACAAAGACAGAAGTACTGGCTCATGGGCTGTTTGGGTTTGTGATTGCCATTGGTTCTGTTAGAAGCTTTGGCGGTGTTTAAACTCAAAAACAGCTTCTTAGTAGCTGAGAGTGAGAGCTTCTGATAAGTTTTTAGACAGTTTATCGTTAAAAAAAGATAACTTTTCAGTTAGCTGATTGCCAGTTATCAAGCTAACTTTTGGTTAGCTGTGCCCACCACTGGTGACAGGTCATAAATTAGAAACAAAGATGAGCAATCAGGATTTAAGAATGTTTGTTAAGAGCTCAAAGGAATAACCCTCTCACAAAAATAAAGAGATAAAAGGAAAACATCAAACAGAGGAGCACTGATCTTGGCGGTGGTATGCCCTCTTTGAGTGCTCTTCTAATTTATTTTGTTTGGCTTGGACCAACTGAACCACAGTGGTGACTTCTCATACCGAGGACTGAAGTAAGTGAAGTGTGAGCAACATGAAGATTCACCTCAGTGGTTGGTCCGGTATACGCCGCACGTCCTGTGGTGGTACCTCAGGGTAGGTCCCATTAAGGACTTTGCTTCCCTTTGTTGGAGGTCCAAAATCTTGTTGACTGTGTGTTGGAGCTTAGAGGAAAGAAAGAAAAATCCAGTCAGAAAAATGACGTGCTGCACTCCAAAATATATTTTAGCTGGAGGTGATTTATCTTCCTTTGTGTGACTCTCTTATTAGTCAATGCCAATACTGCTGTACAAATCAACACAGCTGAACAACCAAGGAAACTTGCATCTTACCTTTTCTACTTAACTGTGGAGAATCCATGATCATCTTATACTGCAAACTCTGCAAAATCCAAGCAAATATTACTGGAAGTTATAAACACAAAATAATTTGAAAGCACCCATGGCGTGACTGCTTTGAGGCCAAAGGAAGGATCACCTATACTACAGGGTGCTGAGATGAAGCCTGTTCATGACAGTGACACTGGATCTGTCTACCTAATGCACAACTGAAAAAACCAAACACCATCCACGTTCCACAGTCACAACTCTGCATTTTCCATGTGACCAACATGCACAGACTGTAGGTCTGTCAGGGGGTTTGTCATCACATGCAGCAGAGCATTAATTTGGAATGCATGCCTAGATTAAAAGGTGATGATAACTATAATTCGACAAGACTCAAATTAGTTGTCATATGACCTCTGACTCTGTGTGTAGATGTCATAAGGGTTGTGAAAAATATTAATTCTTAAAATCATCTAGTTGCATCTCATTGTCCGTGTGTTGTTTTAAAGCTACAGTGTGCAGAGTTTAGGGTTGTTCATTAGCAGAAACTGACATCATAACCATCTATTCATTACAGTAAAATACCTGCAATAACAACTCAATGTGTTTCATGAGCTTATAATTAGGCCTTCAAATGTACATGGGAGTGCATCCCCTCATGGAAGTCCCATAGACTGAATATATACTGGACAGAGTCTGCGTGACGTCATCCATTGGTTTTCTATAGAGACCCAGAACAGCCGAAATGACCCCCTTTTCTGGGTGTTGCATAAAAGGCCGGCATGTGGGTGGTTCTTTGTGTGACGAAAAAAGCCTAACATGCCCCTCTCTCTGAATCTAAACCACAGCTAACAGGCTAACCTTGGTTTGGGTGTTTATTAAATCATGTTTTTGTGAACTGTGCAGTGGTTCTCACTAGGGGTGTCGGGAAAAAAAAAAAATCGATTCACATCCGAATCGCGATTCTTATTTATTACGATTCTGAATTGATCCCAAATTTCCAAGAATCGATTTTTAAAAAGCATTTTTTAAAACATTTTCTTGCTTACTGGCTGCGTGTACTGTTTGTCAGGCAACGGCTTCTGTACTACAGCGTACCCGCGGGGGGGGTCCGGCGTGCTTCAAACACTCAAGCTGCAGAGTTCAGTGGCTGCAGCTTAGCATGGCGGACGAAGTGCTAATTCAGCCAGCACCGTCTTGTTGAAGGCAAATGTTTGGGCGTATTTGGATTTTATTAGAGCTTGACATGACTTATGCAATGTGCAAAATCTGCAAAATGAAAGTCAAGTACTTCGGAAACACTTTAAATCCGCAAGCCCACATGCTACGCTATCACCCGGAGCTAAAAGAGGGGAGCAGCGTATCTGCCGATTACTGAGCAGCGCTTTGCTAAACTGCCAGCCAACTCCGAATGAGCAAAGCAGATAAGTACATTTACATCTACAATCACTTGATTAACCTTGTAAAGCTGCATTTTCTTAAACATAAACATTTTTTAAGTAATATAACCATTTCTCAGTGCTCTTTGAATCGAAAATTGATTCTGAATCGAATCGTCACCCCAAGAATCGGAATCAAATTGAATCATGAGTTGTTGTAGGATTCACATCCCTAGTTTTCATAACAGTTTACTTTGGTGTGGACAGTACAAATGACCAGCGATATATTTCTTCATTAATCGTGCATTAAGTGGGCCTACATACAGCTGCTAAAAGTGCTAACATCATTAGCACACAACATTAAATAAGACAAGAGTTTCACTCAGCGTCCATATTACAACAGAGATGTCTTAGATGATCCGTTAGGACGTTTCACTGCACAACAAGCCATATTATTCCAGGAATTTCTAATAAAATACTTCAAACAGGCAAAAGCAAGTGGCTCCATTTCAGTGGGAGACTACAGTTACCAACTCCTTGAAAAATAAACAAGGGACACTTCACTGGCAAGGCTGGCCAACCTGATTGCCTTCAGTCCTCCAAATGTCGTGAGATTGTTTTATTTTTTATGTTGTTGTTGCATTTTTTTTGTGTATGAAACAATTTTAAACTATTTGATGTGTACTTGCAGGGCTCGAAATAGTACGTGCATGTGCTAGTTGTGCACGTATTATTCGAGCGGTGCACGTAATTTATACTGCACTTGCACTGGTGGCAAGTAACTTTATCCAAGTTGTTATCAACTATAAGCACCAGTAAAATGAACCAATAAAGGAATAAATAAGGAAAAAAAAACAATTTCCAGTGTGTTGTCTTCGTCTCCCCTGCGTTGCGTTTTTATGACTCAGACACACGGAGCGAGTTGCTGTGCTCCATTTGTTGTCTTTGTGCGCGCACATGTAAACAAAGAAATGAGAAAAAAAAAAAAAACTGTCTGGGCTGCGGTTCCCCCCCCCCCCCCCCCCCCCCCCAAACTCTGTCATCATTGTGTTATAACACAGTCAACATTTGTTTTATTATACATCTGTGTAGTTAATAAAATTATCTTCCACAATTAGTTCACAGCGCGCATGTGAAAAAAAAGTGGGTTGTCGCTGCGGTTCCTTTATGGAACCCACGTCACTTAAAGTGATATTTTTTTTCTGGCCATGATAATTTGTGCGCACGTTTTCCTTAATCATGCCCTCGAATTAATAAAACGTGCACACGTTTTCCTTTAAATGAGCCCTCGAATTAATAAAACGTGCGCACATTTTCCTTTTGTTCAAAATGAACATAATATGACCTAAATTGTCATCCTTGCGACGCTTCAACCTCAGCATCCTTTTTAATGTGCTTAAACTCCAGATGATGTCATGCTGGGCAGCTGGAGTTCCCTGTATGTCCTTGTGCACCCAAACCATGCTAATACACCCTGACCAGATCCATTTCTAATGGGGAAATGTATTACAATGTCTCCTGGTTTGTTGACTAACAGTCAGCATTAATGTGTCAAGACAATACTGAGTGCACATTTTACAAATTATGGCCACGTTTAAGTAGATCGTGCCCTTGTTTTACGATGCTTAAAATGTGCGCACAATATAATAAAAGGTGCGCACGTTTTATATCGTGCGCACATTCTCTCCACATGCAAAACATTTTGTGATGACACTTCCAGGGCTTCGTAGTTCCTCGCTCTCTCTCTCTCCCCTGAAACGCTGTCATAACTGTGTTATAAACCAGTCACCATTTGTTTATTATACATCTGTGTAGTTAAGAAATAAAATAATCTTCACGGAACGATTTGTTCACGTGCGCACGTGAAAAAAAACTGAGGGGAGAGCAGCAGCAGCGGCAAACTCTACCCAGAGAGGAAGAGTCTGAAACATCAGAGGAGTTTTAAGGTTGATATAAGACTGACGTTTGGTTGTGCAAGTAACTTTTTTTTGGTGCAAGTAATTTTTTTTGTTACTAGCACCAGTGCAAGTAGGTTAAAATATGTATTCTGACCCCTGACTTGTGTTTCTATCTATGGGGCAATTCCTTTTTTTCAAGAGATGGTTGGCAAACCTAATGGGCACAGTCACTGTTGCTCAAAACAACCACGCCCTCAATTATACATAATTTTGTTAAAATGTATTAAACTATGAACTTAGGAAAAAATTCCCCCCAACCCCATAGAGTTGTCATGAAGGAAGAAACTATCTATAAAGATCATAACCATTTTTTTGTACCAGGCTGTAAACATGTTTATTTCTGCTCTAGAGTAGGACATTTTATCATGGACTTCTATGAGAATTTGTTCTCTTTTGGAGCCAGCCTAAAGCCACCAATCAAGGAAGTATGAAAAATGTCTTCTGCATTCGGGTCAAAATGCAAGCTTGAGTGTTTCCGCTTGAGCAGTCCCCATGTTGATACAGCAGCCCAACCTTTCCCATTTTCTAGCTCAGCTGAAAAACTGAAGAAAAAACAAGAGGAATCAGTGATTGCTCCTCTATACACAGTGTTGGTTGCTACTGCAGGCTCCCCTTATTTTTGTGAAATGGAGATGCGTATTTATTGCTTATCACAGGAGAAAGAAAGGGAGTGTGAACCCCATCACTAAATCAAGCAAAGACCTGAAGAAAAACCCATCACAAGTTGAAGTCATCATACATACCAAATTTTATACTTTATTTAAAGCCAAACCTCAACTCTAATACAGGTGAGCTGCGTACAAATAGAATTCTGTATTTTATATATAAAATAATAATACAGCTAGGTATTTTTTGGCCACTTTGCTTCACGAACCATCTCCTGTACAGCTTCAACACCATGATAACCCTGTTGTGAAAGTGTCGTGTCACGGACCCACAACAGGGGGCGTTAATGAACGGACAATGGATAAGCCAAAAAGTAACAATTTAATGTTGTGAATCACACAACGATGTACAGACAATAACAATACAGTGACTGTCAATCATACACCAGGTGACGTGTGGGCAGGCTCGACGATAGAAGACGCCTGGCAAGAGAAAAGCCGGATCCACACAGCTTCCACCGCCAACGGAGCTGAAGAACACCGGAGCCGCCAAGCCCTGCGCCCCAGGTGGCCGCTGTCTTCAGCAGTCAGACCCGGTACTGCTGGCAGAGAACAGAGACAGTCCAGATGAGTGTGAGGTGGCACACTCAGTAATCCCACAGTCTGTATTCAGTAAATGAGGGAGAACCTCCACCTCCAATCAGACACTCGTGCAGCTCCTGAGTTAACCACTTATCTGAGTGGGGTGTGAGGCGAATCCGTCGCAGTCCACACCAAACGCCAACTCCACAGATAAGGCACACCACAGGAAAACGGCTGCAAAAAGAGATCAGACTAATACTCAAAGTTTAAGTCAGCAGAGAAAATTACCTGATTGGTAGTTGATTTCTCGGCGGGGAGGTGGAGTTGCAGTCCGGCCTTTATGGATGAGTGACAGCTGGTACGGATGATGAGTGACAGCTGTCACTCCTGGTCACTCCGACGCCCTCTCGTGCTTGAAGCCCGCACTTCAAGCAGGGCGCCATCTTGTGGTGGTGGGCCAGCAGTACCTCATCTTCAGCGGCCCACACAACAGGACCCCCCCTCAACGGGCGCCTCCTGGCGCCCGACCAGGCTTGTCCGGGTGCCGCCGATAGAAGTCGGCCAGGAGGGCCAGGTCCAGGATGAAGCTCCTCTTCACCCAGGAGCGTTCTTCGGGTCCATACCCCTCCCAGTCCACCAAATACTGGAACCCCCGGCCCTTCCGACGGACATCCAGGAGCCGGCGCACGGTCCAAGCCGGCTCCCCGTCAATGATCCGGGCAGGAGGCGGCGCCGGTCCGGGGGTACAGAGGGGTGAAACGTGGTGAGGTTTGATGCGTGACACATGGAAAACCGGGTGGATCCGCAGTGAAGCTGGCAGCTTCAGCTTCACTGCGGCTGGACTGAGGATCTTGAGTATGGGGAAAGGTCCAATGTATCTGTCCTTCAACTTCTGGGATTCCACTTGCAGGGGAATGTCCTTTGTGGGAAGCGAAACCTCCTGCCCAGGCTGATACGCAGGGGCCGGGGCACGCCGGCGGTCTGCATGGTTCTTGGCCCTCGTCTGGGCTTTGAGCAGGGCAGAGCGGGCGGTACGCCACACCCGACGGCACCTTCTCAGATGGGCCTGGACCGAGGGCACCCCGACCTCTCCCTCCACCAGCGGGAACAATGGGGGCTGGTACCCCAAACACACTTCAAACGGGGAGAGGCCGGTGGCAGACGAGACTTGGCTGTTATGAGCGTACTCGATCCAGGCCAGATGTTCACTCCAGGCCGTTGGGTGCGCGGAGGTCACGCAGCGGAGGGCCTGCTCCAGTTCCTGGTTAGTCCGCTCTGCCTGCCCGTTAGTCTGGGGGTGGTACCCAGACGAGAGACTGACGATGGCCCCCAGTTCCCTGCAGAAACTCCGCCAGACCTGGGAGGAGAACTGAGGACCACGATCTGAGACAATGTCTGCTGGAATCCCATGCAGACGCACGACGTGGTGGACCAGGAGGTCTGCAGTCTCCTGGGCCGTCGGGAGCTTCGGGAGGGCCACGAAGTGGGCCGCCTTGGAGAACCGGTCCACTATCGTTAAGATGGTGGTGTTTCCCTGGGACGGCGGGAGGCCCGTGACAAAGTCCAGGCCGATATGAGACCAGGGGCGACGAGGCACAGGCAGAGGCTGGAGGAGGCCTTGGGCCTTGTGGTGGTCGGCTTTGCCCCTGGCACAGGTGGTGCAGGCCTGGACATACTCCCGGACGTCGGCTTCCATAGACGCCCACCAGAAGCGCTGCCGGACCACTGCCACGGTCCTTCGCACCCCCGGGTGACAGGAGAGCTTGGAACCGTGACAGAAGTCAAGGACCACAGCCCTGGCCTCTGGTGGGACGTACAGTTTGTTCTTCGGACCTGTCCCCGGGTCCGGGCTCCGTATCAGGGCCTCCCGGACGGTCTTCTCCACGTCCCAGGTAAGGGCGGCCACGACAGTGGACTCGGGGATGATGGTTGCAGGGGGGTCTGACAGCTCGGTCTTGACCTCCTCTTCGTGCACCCGGGACAGGGCGTCAGATCGTTGGTTCTTTGTCCCGGGGCGGTAGGTGATCCGGAAGTCAAAACGCCCGAAGAACAGCGACCAGCGGGCTTGCCTGGGGTTCAGACGCTTCGCGGTCTGGATGTACTCCAGGTTCCGATGGTCCGTGAAAACCGTAAATGGTACCGATGCTCCCTCCAACAGGTGTCTCCACTCCTCAAGAGCCTCCTTCACCGCAAGAAGTTCCCGATTGCCGACGTCATAGTTCCGTTCAGCCGGGGTCAACCTGCGGGAAAAGTAGGCACATGGATGGAGAACCTTGTCGGACTCCTCGCTCTGGGACAGCACGGCTCCTATCCCTGAGTCAGAGGCATCCACTTCAACAACAAACTGGTGCTTGGGATCGGGCTGCACCAGAACCGGTGCAATCGAGAACCGGCGTTTTAACTCCTTAAACGCGGCTTTGCACCGATCCGACCAGGTGAAGGGGACTTTTGTGGAGGTCAGGGCTGTCAGGGGGCTAACTACCTGACTGTAGCCCTTGATGAACCTCCGGTAGAAATTTGCAAAACCGAGGAACTGTTGTAGTTTCCTACGGTTCGTTGGTTGGGGCCAATCTCTCACCGCCGCAACCTTGGCCGGATCAGGGGCGACGGAGTTGGAGGAGATGATGAACCCCAAGAAGGACAAAGAAGTGCAGTGGAACTCACACTTCTTGCCCTTCACAAACAGCCGGTTCTCCAACAACCGCTGTAGGACCTGACGTACATGCTTGACATGGGTCTCAGGATCCGGAGAAAAGATGAGTATATCGTCTAGATATACGAAGACAAACCGATGCAGGAAGTCCCGCAAGACGTCATTAACCAATGCTTGGAACGTCGCGGGCGCATTGGTGAGGCCGAACGGCATGACCAGGTACTCAAAGTGACCTAACGGGGTGTTAAATGCCGTCTTCCACTCGTCTCCCTCCCGGATCCGAACCAGGTGATAAGCATTCCTAAGATCCAATTTCGTGAAAATTTGGGTTCCATGCAGGGGTGTGAACACTTAAACCAACAGAGGTAACGGGTATCGGTTGCGAACCGTGATCTCGTTCAGCCCTCTGTAATCAATGCATGGACGGAGTCCGCTGTCCTTCTTGCCCACAAAAAAGAAACCAGCACCCATCGGGGAGGTGGAGTTCCGGATCAACCCGGCAGCTAACGAGTCCCGGATGTAGGTCTCCACTGATTCGCGTTCTGGACGTGAGAGGTTGTACAGCCTGCTGGACGGGTACTCAGCGCCCGGTATCAAATCAATGGCACAATCGTACGGACGGTGCAGGGGCAGTGTGAGTGCCAGATCCTTGCTGAAGACATCAGCAAGGTCGTGGTACTCGGCCGGCACCGCCGGCAGATTGGGGGGGACTGAAACCTCCTCTTTAGCAGTCACACCGGGTGGAACCGAGGATCCTAAACACTCCCGGTGGCAGGTTTCGCTCCACTGAACCACAACCCCAGACAGCCAATCAATCCGGGGATTGTGTTTTAACACCGATGGAAAACCCAAAATCACTCGGGAGGTAGAAGGTGTTACATAAAACACAATCTCCTCCCTGTGATTCCCAGACACCACCAATGTCACTGGCTGTGTCTGGTGTGTGATTAGTGGAAGAAGGGTGCCATCTAGCGCCCGCACCGACAATGGTGACGGTAAGGCCACTAGAGGGAGCCCAACCTCCTTTGCCCATCTGCTATCCAGCAGATTCCCCTCTGACCCCGTGTCCACCAGTGCTGGGGCGTGAAGGGTTAGATCCCCACTCAGGATCGTGACTGGGATTCGTGCAGATCGTTGGGGTTTCCCCACGTGGGTGTTGTGACCCACCCTTAGCCCAGTCTCTAAGGACGAGTGCTGTTGCTTTGACCGTTTGGGGCATTCTCTCTGTATGTGCTCGGTAGAGCTGCAGAGAAAACACTCTCCACGGATCAGCCTCCTTTGTCTCTGAACTGATCGTTTTTTGGCCCTGCTCGTTTCCATAGCAACGTCAGCAGGGGGAGCTGTTGTCACGTGGAGAGCCCTGGCAGTGGAGCGTGGGGAAGTCGGCTTCCTTTCGGACCCGGGAGGAAGAGGGACGGCTTGTGCCTGGCCACGCACCTCATCTCGTTCCCGTCGGTGTTCCGTTAATCGGTTGTCTAACAGTATAACCAGGTCGATAAGCCCATCTACATCCCGCGGCTCGTCCTTCGCCACCAGGTGCTCCTTAAGGACCAGAGACAGTCCATTTACAAAGGCGGCGCGGAGCGCAACAGCATTCCAGCCGGCTCGCGCTGCCGCGATGCGGAAGTCGACTGCATACTTCCCTGCGCTCCGACGCCCCTGCCGTATCGACAGCAGCACACTTGAAGCGGTCTCGCCTCTATGAGGATGGTCGAACACCTGTCGGAACTCCCTCACAAACTCAGTATAAACCGTTAGGAGCCGTGAATTCTGCTCCCAAAGCGCCGTAGCCCAGGCACGTGCCTCTCCTCCAAGCAAATTGATCATATAAGCCACCCGGATGGCGTCTGCTGCGTACATGACGGGACGCTGTGAAAAGACGAGCGAGCACTGCATCAAGAAGTCCGCGCACGTCTCCACACAGCCTCCGTACGGCTCCGGAGGACTTATGTATGCTTCAGGGGAAGGTGGGGGGGTTCGTTGAACGACCAGCGGAATGTCTGTTTCTGGCACACGGTCAGCAGGAGGAGGTGCTGCAGCAGCGCCCTGAGCACGCGCTTCCACCTGGGCGGTGAGAGCCTCCATCCTACGATTGAGAACACTGCTCTGCTCGGTAATTAAATCCAACCGAGCGGTAAAGGCGGTTAAGATGTGATGCAGCTCACCCAACACGCCTCCTGCTGGCGCCTGTGCACCTCGCTCTTCCATTGGCTGTTCAAGCGATGGTTGACGCCCCTCGGGATCCATGACGCTGGCCGAGAAATCCTGTTGTGAAAGTGTCGTGTCACAGACCCACAACAGGGGGCGTTAATGAACGGACAATGGATAAGCCAAAAAGTAACAATTTAATGTTGTGAATCACACAACGATGTACAGACAATAACAATACAGTGACTGTCAATCCTACACCAGGTGACGTGTGGGCAGGCTCGACGATAGAAGACGCCTGGCAAGAGAAAAGCCGAATCCACACAGCTTCCACCGCCAACGGAGCTGAAGAACACCGGAGCCGCCAAGCCCTGCGCCCCAGGTGGCCGCTGTCTTCAGCAGTCAGACCCGGTACTGCTGGCAGAGAACAGAGACAGTCCAGATGAGTGTGAGGTCGCACTCTCAGTAATCCCACAGTCTGTATTCAGTAAAGGAGGGAGAACCTCCACCTCTAATCACACACTCGTGCAGCTCCTGAGTTAACCACTTATCTGAGTGGGGTGTGAGGCGAATCCGTCGCAGTCCACACCAAACGCCAACTCCGCAGATAAGGCACACCACAGGAAAACAGCTGCAAAAAGAGATCAGACTAATACTCAAAGTTTAAGTCAGCAGAGAAAATTACCTGATTGGTAGTTGATTTCTCGGCGGGGAGGTGGAGTTGCAGTCCGGCCTTTATGGTGGTGGTGATGAGTAGTGGATGAGTGACAGCTGGTACAGATGATGAGTGACAGCTGTCACTCCTGGTCGCTCCGACGCCCTCTCGTGCTTGAAGCCCGCACTTCAAGCAGGGCGCCATCTTGTGGTGGTGGGCCAGCAGTACCTTCTCTTCAGCTTCCCACACAACAGGCCCTCTGTATCTTGTGCTAATCACAGCAGTTTCTTATCGCACACCATATTATAATGGCAGCTGGTTGTTGAATGCCCTACAAAGTGCTGGAGTACCATAGAGCAGCAACAGCTACTTTGAATAAATAAAGTGCTTAGACCCATTTTTGTCCTGAATGACAAAATGGCCCCTAAAACATCAAAAACAGATGCCTCGGTTGAAAAATGTCAATCTTCTCCCTTAAAGCTGTACCGCCTCTGTTTTTTTTTTGTTTTTTTTTTTAAGATTTATGTCAAAAAAAGGATTTTCTTTGCCACGACTTTAATATGATTATTGCCAATGTGATTTAAATTTGCATTGTCTGGAAACAATTAAGAATGTCACCTGAAGAGGAGAATTTCAACCGATCAGACACCATGACCTACATTTGGTAGCAGCATCAGATCATGTAGGGGCTTCCTCTGAGTTGAGCGAGGGATGCTGTACCTAGCATACCTCACAAAGAGTCAGTCAGCATAAAGAAAGGTAGCATGACATCCAAGATTGTGGAAAACACTCCAAAACATCTTATGCCTGTATAAATCTTTTTTTTTTTATATGGCAAATGTTAACAAGAAATAAACATTTCCAAATCTAAAAACACCATTTTTGAAACCAGATAACACCTCTGAAGTGATTTACATATATCTTACTGATATTAGCGTGCACACCCCGGGAATAGGTACGGTCGGACATCCGGGTCCCTGATGCACGCGCACATAGCAACGCACATAGTAACCAGCGAGCCGCTGAAAACAAATCGCTGTCGCGCTCATTTCCTACCTGACACCCATCGCGCTCACATCGTTCTGCCACGTTTTTTTTCTACTTTATACCAGTTTTCACAGAGAATGCCACGATCATGTGTTGCAATTGACTGTACCAACCACGATAAGTTAAAAGATCAATAAGTGCATATTTTTTTCGAGCTCCCAAAGCGCCACACTCTGCTTCTCTCTTCATTCCGCTCGGCTTGCAGGAATGCATTCTGTCTTCAGCTGTGAGTTCTCCGCTTTCAGGCTTTCCAACTCTTCCATTTTAGGACACCTGTTCCATGTTAACGTAATCAGGTGACGCTGGACAAGGCGAGTCCTCATGGTCACGCAGGTCAGCTGGAGGCAGGAACTCTCTGGGTGAGGTTACTGTTGTAGCAGGTTCACCGAGAGAGGCAGCTGCAGGAGGTGAGCCGAAATGAAGCTTTGACTTTGTCCTCATTGGCCTGGGGCGTAGCTGGTCGAGACTCTTCACATTTCTGCTTTGGCTGTAGCGTTCCACACACGATCATGGCATTCGCTGTGAAAACTGGTGTATATTAAGTAGAAAAAAAATGTGGCAGAACAATAACAGCGCAATGGACGTCAAGTACGAAATGAACGCGCCAGCGGTTGTTTTCAGTGGCTCGCTCGTTACTATGTGTGTTGCTATGTGCGTGTACATCAGGGACCCGGATGTCCGAATGTACCTTCGCCATTTGGCATGACCAAATCAGCAGGCCTTTGTGAATAAACAGAGGTAAAGACGACTATATCAACAATGGTTGTTGAGTGCGCGTACAGTTTGTTTTCAGCGGCGACCCAAAATGGCGGCCGCAACTACGAGGAAGTGACGTAGGCCCGACCGTACCCATATGCATGACACGGGTGCATCAGGTCAAAGGTTACCTCAAAATCTCAGCCATGTGCACACACACTTCCTCATGTAGACGCAATAGAAGGAAAAGAAAATATTTGCTATGGAATCCTCACCCCATGTTCTTTTCATTAAAATGAGCTGTAATTTTGCAACGTTACAAAAATAGACCAACAATGCTCGGATTTTGACAGAAACCAAATTTTGACAGTTTTGTGAAATTTGAAAGGCTGTACACCTTTAACTGATGTTATGATATAGTTTGACAGTTAAATTTAAAGGTTTTTTCCTCCCTTTAGGCACAAAACTCAATATACCTCGCAACGTCTGACTTTGCAACTGACACAAGGAGCAAAATCTATCTCACTACTAGCCCCTTTTTAAAAATTGTTACTAAATGGTAGTATGCATTAAAAATCCAATAAGGAAACTTTTTTTTTCACCTTTATTCTCCCGTCTGAGGTGGTCTATTTCAGCGTGGAGCTTCTCCAGAGTATCCTTGTGTTGCTCCTGCAGGAACTGGACGCTCCTCTCCAGGCAGGACACTCTCGGATCCGCTCCAGTGCGTGAGGAGGACGAGGAGGACTCCTCCGCTCGTCTCACAGCTCCTCTCCCTGCTGGAGGAGGAGGAGCAGGCAGAGGCCGGAGGAGAGGCCGTCGAGAAGACTTCCCTAGACAACCGACGCGGTTCCACTGCGGCAAATTGCGTATTGGTGGGAAGTGGTGACTCGACACCGACATAGTAATCGCCAGTGTTCTCACACAGCTTCCAAAGTGTCAGTTCTTACAGTCACAAATCCCAGGTGGACATATTAAACTGAATTAGCGCAAACACAGCCGCTATATGCTACATTTAGCTAACGACCGTTGTCGACCGGACAGGTCGCGTTGTCGGCGTTGCCGTGACAACGCGACCTGTCCGAGTGCCCGTAAGGCTGCACTCAGGGCAAAGAAAACCCATATTATGATTTATAAGCCCCGCCCTTTTGCCATGATTGGCAGAATCAAAGACCAATCACGGCATTCTGAGCATCCACAACAGTAATTTTAATGTTTTGAGACCATACAGTGGACACCATTTGACTTATGCAATTTGAAACTGTGGATACAAGTACTTTATTTACTCAAAAAGAATGACAGGTTGACTTTTCATTAAAAAACAACTGCAATGTGGTAAAATGTATTCATAAATATGAATGAACAGGATCTTAATAATTATTAACTATCGCATGCTGTATTTTTTTTCTCAAGATTTGTTTATGCATAAGTTTGAAAAAACAACAGATCATAAGTTTAGGATAAATGACTTATCATGAATTTAATTTTCGAAGTGGCACTAATGACAACACTCATACTGAACATAATTTCGCTTGCATATACTGATTTTGGAGATCAAGCAATAATTGCAGATGGGCTTTCTGAGGTCCCAGATAGCTTTTCTGATTTCCTTTTCTAACTTTCAGAATTTAGTAAATTAGCATATGGTCCATTGATACTTATGTGTAGACACTAGTCCCTAGAGGCAACTATTTTTCATTTCAAATCTGGGCAAATGCAGTCCCAGAAAATTCTGAATGTGACAAACAAGAAACAGGTGTTGTAAACAAGTCAATGCTGCTAAAAATACAAACTTACAGAAACAAAGATACTATTCTGACATGGTTTGCACATAAGACTGACATAGCATGTTTCAAGTACACACATATATGTCAGAAGGTGGGGGGGACATACCATATTCTGTCCACCCTGGTTGAAAAGGTGTGTGTGTGGGGGGGGGGGGGGGGGGGACATGTCCCCCTATCCCCCACCAAATTGCGCCCATGCTCGCCAAGTCCTGTTAATTCTTCACAGGGGATCCCAATGCTTTCCCAATAACTGCAGTTTTTTTTCCTTTAAATTTTGCTAATTTAAATTGCTTATATTTCTGTTCTGTGCAATATTCCAAAAGTTGATATGAGCATACCAGAATTCTACTACTGTATAAGACCTCTGGAAGTAGTGTTCAAGTTAAAAAAAAAAAAAAAAAAGAGCACATCAGTAAAATTAACCCATATTTTAATCAATTTAAGATTACACAGTGGTTCTCAACCTGGTCCTCAAATACTGCCTAACCTACACATTTTCCATCTTTCCCTGCTCAGCCAATGAAGTAATTCCAGACACCTGAAGAAGCTAATGAGCTTGTGGTAGAGCAGGGAGACATGGAAAATGTGTAGGTTGGTAGTACTTGAGGACCAAGTTTGAGAACCACTAAGATAACATAACTTGCAAGGTTGCTAGGTGGTTGTAACATCCAATTCAGCGTTTGTGATCGTACTCTGGAAGCACACAACATCCCTCCCGAAATGACAGTCCAGTTCAAGTGCCCCCTCCCCCCCAAAAAAAATTCCCAATTCATATATTAAGAACATTACTGCCTCACTAAGGTTTTCATCACCATCTGTTGGGATTAGACAATATTGATGTTCCACACAATCAATTCCAAAATTGAGCCAGACCATATGAGAATTCTGCTAGTGTGCAAGACTTACAGAAGGGCACAATGTTGTTGCACAGTTCTGGTGGTTTTGTACAAATTTCTACACTTCTATGTAGCACACAACACCCTTCCACAAATTGCCATCATTTTCAAAATTTATATTGCAAAAAGAAGCTGGAAGGTGACTTGATAACATCACTTGATCTGTTGTCAATTCAACATCTGTTGTCTGGTTATTATTAAGACAACTTGTAATCCATTTTAAACCAAAGGACTTCAGCTTTATTATAAACTGTTTAAATTTAACTGTTTCAGCTATTTGTGAAACTGACATGTGAAATAACATCCACAGATTTGGTAATGACAACGTGGTGTAAAATCACCCACAACTTAACGTAATGTTTGGATAAATGTGCATGAGAATTTGTCAGGGATGATAAAAGTGTAATATTCTTTCTACAAGTCTAAGCTTTTTGTAGCTGGCATATTTAATGATCGGAGATAAACCTTTTCTGTTAATTATTTGTACTAGACACTATGTTGACGTTCAGTGAGGAAAATAAGTATTTGAACACCCTGCGATTTTGCAAGTTCTCCCACTTAGAAATCATGGAGGGGTCTGACCACTAACTGCTAACAATAAATACAGTTAGCCTTGATCATGGTTATCCTGACCATATATGCTAACCACTAACTGGCAACACATGACTGGATCTGTTAACACGAACTGTGATTTGTATTTTCTTTTAAAAAGCAGTCTACCAGTAGTAAAATACAATATGTCAACGTACAAATATCTGGCATAAGGAGTGAGAAATCCAGTAACCATTTCTGAGTGATGCATTATACGGCATAATGCAGGGCATAAGCTGCTTGCTCACGGGCCTTATGTGGCCCTCGGACTGTCAGTTTGAAACCTGTAGTTTTTGAAACACAAATCTACTTAATCAAAAAAATAATTTACATAAATGTCTAAGAGTAAGGAATTTTGTATTTCTTTGATTGTATTTGTCTGACAAAGCATCAAAACTTAAAAAAAGAAGCAGATTATATGAACAGAGTAAACTCACTGATACAGACAGCATTCATTTCTTTTCAGTTTATTCAAGTTGCAACTCAAATAGTAATGGTTATGTCACATAGAGGAGAGAGAACATATGCAATTTAATTGTATAGCGCCAAACAATACGTCAAAGTGCTACACATGAGTAAGGTCGAGATCAGACATTCCGAATCTTTGAAACTTGAACATTTTCTGCAGTCCATCTAAACCTTTAACCATAATTCTGATCAGTGATCCAGCACAGATTCGAATTGGGACTGGACAAGTTTTAGGCGGGATGCAGCTCACACAGCTCCAGGTTTACCTGGAGACACACACACAGCCCCTGATCTTCTGAAAAGGCCTCACATCCAAGTACTAACCTGGACTCACTCTGCTTAGCTTTGGATATCTGATAGGATCAGGCTTAAACAGAGCACACTGGCTGCACTTAAAAACAACTCTCAGTATTTTTGGGTCACTTTAAGCTTCATAACTAAACTGAAAATTACAGGCATTTGTTTTCTATGACCTCTGTCCTCTCATGGCCTACCAGGGAACCGCAGCCCACACTTTGGGAATTGCTGGTCAAGACCTTATCTACCAAGTGGGTTTACCGTGAATATGACACAAAAATGCCTTTGTGATGGGAGACATTATGGAAGATCAGCAGAAGGTTCTTTGGAAATGCGTGTGACGTTCTCAACCATATCTACATGGGTCACATTTACTATAACGGCAATAACCATAGGTCGGATGAAGTCACTGTCAAGTCATTCTCAAGTCATCAATCTGCAAGTCCCAAGTCAAGTCTCAAGTCATAATGACCACTAATTGTTTGCAAGCTGGCTTGAGACTTGACTTGTGACTTGCAGATTGATGACTTGAGAATGACTTGACAGTGACTTTGTCCCACATCTGGCAATAACTTACTTAATGGATTCAGATAGAAAGCTGGTGGTAAATCAGTATCCTGCTGAAGGACTCTCCAACATGGCGGAGTTATGTTCATCATAGACTAGCGTTCTACTGTATGCATGAGCTTCCACTCCAACCAGATATTGATTATTATGATCACCCATACAAGTGATCATAGGGAAAAATAAAAGTGACACATGCATCAGTTTCAAAAGGTAACACAATGTTACCTTGTGCTGTTATCATTTGAGAAATTAACACCAAGACAGAAAACCCGTGGAATGTACAAACACACGGAAAAGACGTATCGGGGGGAAAAAAAAATAACCGATAAAAGTCAAAACAATGTGTATTTAAAGAAGACATCGCTGTTAATAACCTTTCTACACTGTTGCTTATTCTCCCCATAAACCATCTTTACATATGCACATTTACCATCAACAAGGCAACTAACCCTGACCTGCATCTTACGCAAGGCTTTAGCAAAGTATAGTTAGGGAATAACCCTGTTGTGTCTGATGATTTGTGGATGTTAATTTTATGGTCGCAAATTACGGTCGGATATTTGCGATCGTAAAATCCAGCATTAACGTCCGCAAATCATCAGACACAATTCCCTTTCTAATCCAATTTCATCATTTGCGCAGTTTCTGTAAGTAATTTGACCTGGATCCGTGTTTTCAGTGAAAGACCGCTTCACCACTGAAGGTTACATCTAAACCTGCATAATAATATAGTTCGATAAAACTGTTACGCAGACCGTAGTTTTAGGGAAATGCTGCGAGATTCCTGGTCCTGAGTCATCAAATAATCACCGTCAGTATTGTATTTAATGGTTATCACAGCAGTAATTGCAATATTTACATCGGTCGGCGAAGCTTACCGTAGCAACAGCGTCTTCATGCCAAAATGGAAATTCTGTGAGCAGACCCACAGATTTCTCCATCTGGTCATCTGCATTGAGTAATTCTTTATCAGAATCTACATCAATACTTTTATATGACAGATTAAACTCACCCATTTTGGTATCCTCGTTGCTCCACCAGTTTCTCTCGCTCTCGGCACCATTATTGACATCTGCCTAGCAACACGGTCAGGGCACGGAGTAATAATCATAGTAATAATAATAATAGTAATCAAATGTGAAACTGTGGAATATTTTGCCACCGTCAACGCTATATTTTATCATTGGAAATCTCACACGATTAACCAATCAGATTGGTGGAACAAATGTAACTGGATTAGAATCTATAATAAGAAGTGTGATCACAAGCCACCAAGCAAGCCCTTGTGGTGTAAGCACATACGCTCGGTCTTAGAGACACCCCCCCTGCCGATGGCTACAATGCCCAACATTAAACATGTCTGAGGTCTTAGTGAGGTGACCCCGTGTGCAGAGTTTCACCTCGATCAATGCATTGATAAAGTAAGCATCTGTGAAAATTTCACTTAAACAAACCACACGCAGACAGATATGCATGGTTCCTAGACCTGGTGAGCCTTCAGCAATGCAGGTAAAAAGGCAGAATATGGGTTTAATACAACTTACCAGTAATAGTGGAAAAAGAATGAACAGGGGTTTTTTGGAGGGTCACACAAGACAAATTCTTGATTATCATTACATGTTTCCACTGACATATTGGATGTTTAAAAAGAAAAAGAAAAATGGAGAGTCAGTCCCCACCCTGACTCAGGTGGGCAGTGTCATTAATTTATAATAATAGAAAACTCCACCTTATTAGACACCACTTCACACATGCATGAACACACACACCCCCACAAGCCAAAGGAGAAAAAAACAAACATTTTTTTTCAAGCTGACCCTTTTGGTCAAACCTACAAACAAATCAGGAAAATCAAATAAATCCTGCAAGGTATCTGAGGCTACAAGATAAAAAAAAAAAAAAAATTTCAAAAGCCACTCCAAAACAACACAAATAAACTAACAGTTAACAACAACCACTTGTTTTCCAGTATGAAAGATCATCGCCAAATCTTTCTAAGCTTTCAGAGCACCATCTTTCTCGGCATCCTCACAAAAGATATACGTAATGGTAACTTCAACGCAACTAAAATTGCACTAAAATTAGCAAAGCAAAATCTCTTTCACATCTATGCATCTACAAAATTGAACACGTTCAGCGTGTTCCTCTCAGAAGCATTTTGTACAGTACTTCAGCAGTGCAGCAACAGTCGGACATCAGCCCCGCCATTAACCCAAATGTCACTTGCATAACATTCAGGTGGACGTTTACTCTTGTATCAGTTCTACATTCAACATTGATTACAAAACTTTAAAATGAGTGACAGGTAAAGTAAGAAACGCAGAACTACGGAATTTTGTAGAGATTATCAGCATCTATATACCTGAAAAAAACATTCCACATTACGAAAGCGTCTTCAACGTGATTAGATGCAAACACAGTAAATCATATCTTTAAAAAACCCAACAACAAACAAAAAATCAAATTTAATTTTGTCTTCGCTTTTCCCGCAGATTCAGGATCACATAAAATGTGCTGCTTCTGTCAGTACTCAAACTAAAATTCTGCTACAGCTGGTTCAAATAGGCGTATGTAGATTTTTTTTTTAAGCTAGCAAATACATAGTTTGCTATTTGCCACACTCGAAGATTCACAACATGGAACAGACTTCACATCAGTTCTCAAACAACACATTAAAATAAAGGGCAGCGCAATGATGAGCGTGCATCTTAAGAAACACTTTTCCAGTAGTGTTTTATATACCGCTACATTTCCCTTCGGTAATGAAAGCAACAAGCCAAAAAAATTAAACTCATGAATACAAACGTCTAGTTCACTGCTTAAACCAGGGGTGGCCAAGTTCGGTCCTCGAGAGCCACATTCCTGACACTCTTAGTTGTCTCCCTGCTCCAACACACCTGAATCCAATGAAAGACTCGTTAGCAGACTTTTAATGAGCCTTTCATTGGATTCAGGTGTGTTGGAGCAGGGAGACAACTAAGTGTCAGGAATGTGGCTCTCGAGGACCGAACCTGGCCACCCCTGGCCTAAACATTAGTACACATCCTTATGAAAGTGTGCAGAAAATACTCCACCCAACCACAGATCTTGATAGATGATTATTATTTTGTCTAGATAGTAAACTGCTAGCATGTACTGTGTAAGTAGGTGAGAGTGACTACTTGGCTAAAATTGTTAACATCTGGTGAGAACGGTCCTTGGCGAAAATCAGCATTGTCAATTCCAGGAGTAACACCCTCACCCACAGATGAGTGCTGACAAATGTTTCACAGCATAAACACTTTGAGTCCAATGCTAGTCTGTGGTTAGCCTTGGACACGGCGCTACCAAAATCCAAAACTAAATGACACCCTGGAGCACGGACACCACCAAGGCTTAGTGGAAGTCAAACTAGGGGTGTCGCCACAAGAAAACATTGGGTGAAAACTAAAGCCTTCCGTGCAGCAGACCGTGAGGGTAGAAATTTGGTTCACTTATTGGGCACAGGGTGCAAACGACTGACATTGTCTCCACACTGTAGAGGGCAGTGTCTGACTATCAAACACAGAGCCCCGAATGCAAAGCTGTGAGGTGACGTTCAATGCACTGTTTACCTGCAGAGACAAAGACAGGGACACAACAACTGAAATTAGATGAGAATGGTAATGTTCTCACACACACACACACAGTTTGAGGCATCCAGCAATTTATGTTGTTGAGTTTTTACTTAAAGCTGTACGGCCTTTCAAATTTGACAAAACCGACAAAATTTAGTTTCTACTAAAATCCAAACATAATGTCTGTTTACTTTTGAAACATGCTGCAAAATTACATCTTATTTTAATGAAGAGAATATATTTATCTGGGGTATTCCATAAGGAATATTTTATTTTCCTTTTAATGCCATCTGCAGGAGGAAGCACGTGTGCATGCATGAGGTTTTGAAATTACTGGAAGTAACCTTCTGACCTTGCGTGATGTGCGTACACGGGGCGTGCATGCCAACATCCGTAAAATGTCTGTAAATCACTTTAGAGTTGTTATCAGGTTAGGAAAAAACATTTTTAGGTCTAGAAATGTTTATTTCTCACCAACGTTTACAAAACACGTATATGAGAAACATTAATTTTATACAGAAATAAGATGTTTCAGACTGTTTTCCACTGTGTTAGATTATTTTGTTGGCGGGAGAAGCCAGCTGACATCACCGTGCCTCTTTACTCTGACTGGCTGTCGCTGTGTGCTTCCCAGGAGTTAGAGGCAGGCCTCCGTGATCTATGATGTTATTATGGTTGCTTTCATAGACTGTACAGGTCATTACTGAACACAGTTCAAGGCCCTCTATTGGTTTGAAAATTTTTTTCCTTCAGGGGAGCCATTTATTAACTTTTTCAGACAATGTGGATTTTGAAAATATGGTCTATGTCATATTATGAATCCATTATTTAAAGGCAAATATACTCAACAAAAATATAAACGCAACACTTTTGGTTTTGCTCCCATTTTGTATGAGATGAACTCAAAGATCTAAAACTTTTTCCACATACACGATATCACCATTTCCCTCAAATATTGTTCACAAACCAGTCTAAATCTGTGATAGTGAGCACTTCTCCTTTGCTGAGATAATCCATCCCACCTCACAGGTGTGCCATATCAGGATGCTGATTAGACACCATGATTAGTGCACAGGTGTGCCTTAGACTGCCCACAATAAAAGGCCACTTTGAAAGGTGCAGTTTTGTTTTATTGTGGGGGGGATACCAGTCAGTATCTGGTGTGACCACCATTTGCCTCATGCAGTGCAACACATCTCCTTCGCATCATCCGTGAAGAGAACACCTCTCCAACGTGCCAAACGCCAGCGAATGTGAGCGTTTGCCCACGCAAGTCGGTTACGACGACGAACTGGAGTCAGGTCGAGACCCCGATGAGGACGACGAGCATGCAGATGAGCTTCCCTGAGACGGTTTCTGACAATTTGTGCAGAAATTCTTTGGTTATGCAAACCGATTGTTCCAGCAGCTGTCCGAGTGGCTGGTCTCAGACGATCTTGGAGGTGAACATGCTGGATGTGGAGGTCCTGGGCTGGTGTGGTTACACGTGGTCTGCGGTTGTGTGGCTGGCTGGATGTACTGCCAAATTCTCTGAAACGACTTTGGAGACGGCTTATGGTAGAGACATGAACATTCAATACACGAGCAACAGCTCTGGTTGACATTCCTGCTGTCAGCATGCCAACTGCACGCTTCCTCAAATCTTGCGACATCTGTGGCATTGTGCTGTGTGATAAAACTGCACCTTTCAGAGTGGCCTTTTATTGTGGACAGTCTAAGGCACACCTGTGCACTAATCATGGTGTCTAATCAGCATCTTGGTATGGCACACTTGTGAGGTGGGATGGATTATCTCAGCAAAGGAGAAGTGCTCACTATCACAGATTTAGACTGGTTTGTGAACAATATTTGAGAGAAATGGTGATATTGTGTATGTGGAAAACGTTTTAGATCTTTGAGTTCATCTCATACAAAATGGGAGCAAAACCAAAAGTGTTGCGTTTATATTTTTGTTGAGTGTAAATAAAATTATAGTGATGCCAAATAAATTTTTTTATGACTTTTAAATCTTAAAAAACCCCAAAGGTGGCACTCTTAAGTTTTAAATAACTTAAGTTGCTTGAGCGTTCTTAAGTTTGGTAATATGTGACCTAGACTATACTATTGTCGACAGAAAGTTTTACATAGATTTATCACTGACATGAACATGGATGGGGGTAGTGTTCCTTTTTTGGACAAAAGGACAAAATGGTTCTTGCTTTAGAGGTATTACAAAATGGAATTTGACTTTTCACCCAGTCTCCTCTGCAAAGTGCGATTATTGTGTTCATATATGTCCAAATAAACGAAATGTGGGTGAGAACTATACCAGTTTCTGAATAAAACACTTTAAATGAGTTTGGTGTAGAAATGCCAGAAAATGCGCAAATTGGTTTATACCACCTCTTAGCTGCTTTTAACTTGTTCTAAAGCAATGGATAACAGGTTAAAACCCAATTTTAACAAAATAAAATTGTGATAATTTTCTCTTGGAGGTGGGATTACACCAAGGATCAGCTCAGAGTGCTTTCTTGTTTGCAATGGTGATGGACAGGTTGACTAATGAGATCAGACAGGAGTCTCCATGGACTATGATGTTTGCAGATGACATTGTGATCTGTAGTGAGGTTAGAGAACAGGTTGAGTCTAGCCTGGAGAGGTGGCGATATTCTCTGGAGAGAAGAGGAATGAAAATCAGTAGGAGAAAGACTAAGTACATGTGTGTGAATGAGAGGGAGCCCAGTGGAATAGTGTGGTTACAAGGAGTAGAAGTGGTGAAAGTAGATGAGTTTACTTGGGGTATTATACTTGGGGTCAACTGTCCAATGGAAACTGTGATAGAGAGGTGAAGGAGAGAGTGCAGGCAGGGTGGAGTGGGTGGAGAAAGGTGTAGCAGTGATTTGTGACTGAAGAATATCAGCAAGAGTAAAACAGAAAGTTTACAAGACAGCAGTGAGACCAGCTACATTGTTCAGCTTAGAGATGGTGGCACTAACAAAAAGACAGGAGGCAGAGCTGGAGGTGGCAGAGCTGAAGATGTTGAACATGTCAGAGGGACAGCACAGGTGGGACGGTTTGGAGACAAAGTCAGAGAGGCGAGATTGAGATGGTCTGGACATGTGCAGAGGAGGGACCCAGGGTATATAGGGAGAAGGATGCTGAGGATGGAGCCACCAGGCAGGAAGAGAAGAGGGAGGCCAAAGAGGAGGTTTATGGATGTGCTGATGGAGGACATGCAGGTGGTTGGTGTGACAGAAGAAGCTACAGAGGACATGAGATGGAAATGATTGATGTGCTGTGGCGCCCCCTAAAAGGAACAGCCGAACGAAGAAAAAGAGGAAGAAGAGAAAAAGCCTATATATAAGTTCCACCTTAGTTCTATATTCTCAGTTCTTTAATTTATGATGTTTGTGCATTGTTGAAGTGTACTTTTTGTTACTGGCATTTATTCTTTTATTATTGGGGTTTATTTTGTTTACTGCTTTGATTCCTGGGAAAGTCCGAAAGCCCTCATTATAGTTATTAGTATTAAAAAAAAACGAATGTGTGATTTTTCTGTAAACAAGTTGCACAGGAGTACAAGTTGCCGGGCCTCCCAAATTAGTATTTAAAAAAAAAAAAAAGTGACAGACTGGAAAATACGGTCAATTTCAAAATAACACTTTGTGGTTACAGAAATGGTTAGACTGAGATTTTGTTCTGCAGATTCATTTAAGTGTTAACAATTGTCAATTAAAAGCCACTGACCTTTTTAACATATAAAACTGTAAAAATCTTTGATTCATTAAGTTTTACTACCTGATTTTAACTGTGAAGGAGCAGATTCTAAAATGAAAACACTTCAGATTAAACATTTTCTCAAAAACAACAAAAATACTGAAGGGGTTATATCGTGCAAAACTAGCAACAGTGACACTTTCACATCAAAAAAGTGACAAATACATGATATTAACTATAGTATTATATTATTTCGTTATATTATATTATTATATTTACAATATTATTATAGTTATAATATTATATTCTAATTATTATAAATATTATAATTATTAATATTATTATTATAGTATATAATTATATTATTTCGTCGCCCACCCCTAATCTCCACAATCAGTTACTGTAACTACTGAGTGAAAAATGCTTTCTGCTTTTTTACAGTGTAGCTTTGGAGAAAGATGGTCACGTCTGATTTGTCAGTGTTCACAAGTTCTTGCATATACTTCAAAGATGTTCACATTTAACTGTAAGACTTCCATCTGCATTAGCCCTGTGACAACTGACAGCATTACCCAACATCACTAATTTGAATTTAACAAAAATGGTCCACACAGAAAGTGCAGAATTAGTGAATCTGGATTCCTCGCCATTTGTGCAAGCCAAGCAGATGGAGACACTTACATTTGTCCACACTGAGGATGTCCTTTTGTTCAGTGAGCAGCAGAGAAAGTCCTTCCAGCAGCAGGAGGGCTTTATGGTAGCGTAGGATTGATGCCTCCCCCTGGTGGAACATCTCATCCAGTGCAGCAGCCTGAACCTGAAAGGACACCACAACACTTTTAGTCTAAATTAAAATAATACTTCTTGGTCTGTACATCCATTCAACCATTTTTCAGCGCTAATGATCTTCAGCAACACATCCTGTAAGGACTGACCTTTTCCTAAAGACTCATCCTGCCAGCTGGTGCCTCTATATTATTTGTTATCTTTCTCCAATTAAAAGCCCGCCTCCCTCCCGGGAAGTCATCACCCTCTGGGGTCCGAGGGGATTTTTTGGACAGTTCACTCACCTGGCATAAATGTTTTATTATTGCTGTTAACAGCTCTCCCTGCATCCCACAATCAAGTTTTATGTCTCTTTTTTCAGGACAACTTGTGCTTTCAGAATACAAGTATATGTTTTTGTTGTGTTTTATAAGTGTAATAAAGGTTTACAATCAAAAATAGGCAAGAATAAAAAAGCGAAAAATTATTTTCCACACACATTTATTCAAAACACACAGCAAACTATAATAAACAAATGTTTTGACACTTTATAAAGGTAATTTGAGGTCTTGTGTAAAAGACTGTACAACAAAGAGGTCCAAACAATAAACACAAATGCACATTTTGAACAATATATACAAAATGGTCTATGTGTTTTATTTTGATATGGTAAACAAGTGCTTTATGCAGAGACAGCAACGGAGTTATCCCGTAACATTCACATGCAAACTAGTGGAGCAATCCTGATAGTTACACACTCTTTGTTTGAGCACGTGAGATTGTCATCAGAGGCTCTCTGTCTGCTCCGTGTGCTTTCACTGATCGTAATGGCGCAGGGCACACTGAGTATGTACTAATAGTATGTACTCATTGGAGCACCCAGGGGGCTATTCAAACACATCACTCCTGAAAATGATCTTTGACTTTTCACGTGAGGTAAATCTGCCCTACGATTGGATTTTGGAAAACCATGTGACGGTGAACCAATTCCGATTAGACACTCACATTGCGCACGTCATCACACAGCTTCTATGAGGAGTACAACGATGGCTGGCTCGAAAGTCCGTGGAGTTAACTTTTCAGCAAAAAAAAGTAAGTTTCTATCTCATATCATTAAAAAATTATTTATAATTTAGTAAAGCTTGGTCTTAGCCATCGTATACGACGGCATCAGCCTCAGAGGGTTAAGCACTTAAAAAAAAAAAATTACTGGGTGCTAAATCTGACACAGCAGCGACTGTCGACTCGTGTATGTGCTTCAGCTTAGAGCTCTGCGCGGGACTAATATCTCCGTTCTGCTCCGACCCGTTCCCACTGAATTTCGGACCATTACCGCCTGTACCAGCAACGTGTGTTACACTCCCACCTGTTCAGTCCCGCCCAAATCCACGAAATGCTGAGAATTTATGCACGTACAATACAAGAGATTTTTATTTAATTTAACCTTTATTTATAGTCCCATTGAGATCGAGCTCTCTTTTGCAAGGGAGACCTGGTCAAATATAAAGTTTCCAATTCAACTAACCTGCTTGTCTTTAAATGTGGGAGGAAACCGGAGCACCCGGAGGAAACCCACGCAAACACGGGGAGAACATGCAAACTCCACACAGAAAGGCCACAGGTGGGAATCGAACCCATGACCTGCTTGCTGTGAGGCAACAGTGCCAACCAACTAAATCACCGTGCTGCCGAGATACATTCACGCTGTGTCTCCTCCTGTCTCGCGGGAGAAAACATGTCGTTAAGGTTATTATTAAAGGGATTCATGTGGTTTAGATTTCCTGGCCTATACAGTAGTGTTCAGAATAATAGTAGTGCTATGTGACTAAAAAGATTAATCCAGGTTTTGAGTATATTTCTTATTGTTACATGGAAAACAAGGTACCAGTAGATTCTCACAAATCCAACAAGACCAAGCATTCATGATATGCACACTCTTAAGGCTACGAAATTGGGCAATTAGTAAAAAAAAAGTAGAAAAGGGGGTGTTCACAATAATAGCTGTGTGGCATTCAGTCAGTGAGTTCGTCAATTTTGTGGAACAAACAGGTGTGAATCAGGTGTCCCCTATTTAAGGATGAAGCCAGCATCTGTTGAACATGCTTTTCTCTTTGAAAGCCTGAGGAAAATGGGACGTTCAAGACATTGTTCAGAAGAACAGCGTAGTTTGATTAAAAAGTTGATTGGAGTGTGGAAAACGTATATGCAGGTGCAAAAAATTCTAGGCTGTTCATCTACAATGATCTCCAATGCTTTAAAATAGACAAAAAAATCCAAGACGCGTGGAAGAAAACAGAAAACAACCATCAAAATGGATAGAAGAATAATCAGAATGGCAAAGGCTCACCCATTGATCAGATCCAGGATGATCAAAGACACTCTGGAGTTACCTGTAAGTGCTGTGACTGTTAGAAGACACCTGTGTGAAGCTAATTTATTTGCAAGAATCCCCCGCAAAGTCCCTCTGGTAAATAAAAGGCATGTGCAGAAGAGGTTACAATTTGCCAAAGAACACATCAACTGGCCTAAAGAGAAATGGAGGAATAATTTGTGGACTGATGAGAGTAAAATTGTTCTTTTTGAGTCCAAGGGCCACAGACAGTTTGTGAGACGACCCTCAAACTCTGAATTCAAGCCACAGTTCACAGTGAAGACAGTGAAGCATGGTGGCCTGATCATGATATGGGCATGTTTCTCATACTATGGTGTTGGGCCTATATATCGCATACCAGGTATCATGGATCAGTTTGGATATGTCAAAATACTTCAAGAGGTCACGCTGCCTTATGGTGAAGAGGACATGCCCTTGAAATGGGTGTTTCAACAAGACAATGACCCCAAGCACACTAGTAAACCAGCAAAATCTTGGTTCCAAACCAACAAAATTAATGCCTCACAGATGTGAAGAAATCATGAAAAACTGTGGTTATACAACTAAATACTAGTTTAGTGATTCACAGGATTGCTAAAAAAGCAGTTTGAAGATAATAGTTTAGAGTTTGTAGTGTCAACAGCAGATGCTACTATTATTGTGAACACCCCCTTTTCTACTTTTTTTTACTAATAGCCCAATTTCATAGCCTTAAGAGTGTACATAGCATGAATGCTTGGTCTTGTTGGATTTGTGAGAATCTACTGAATCTACTGGTACCTTGTTTCCCATGTAACAATAAGAAATATACTCAAAACCTGGATTACTCTTGTTAGTCACATAGCACTACTATTATTCTGAACACTACTGTATGTCTTTTAATGCACTGATCAGGAATAACACCACTATTTGGTTGTTTTCACTTAGTTTAAAGACAGTTTCATGTGACAGAAACTTGCTGCACTGTGTCTCTGTTTGCACCTGTTATGTCCTCCTGTTAAATTATTTAAGATGAAAGTAGCATGTGGACACGCATACTTTATACTATTCTCCTTTGTTGACTGAGTTATCTTGTTGATTCTGTTCTTGCAGTGTTTATTTTTAGCCGTCTGTTACCGCCTGCAGTGAAGTTCTGACCGCCCACTCCCACAAGATTTGTGTTGGGTTCCGTGGGACCCAGCAGGACCCAATCCCAATGCAACCTTCTACTTCAGCTGTGGAAGGTCTATTCTGACGTACCATTTGCACAGTGTGGTTGAAAACTAGCCGCTCAGCTTTGATGGAGGTGACTTGGTCCATTAGACGGTGCTTCCTGGAGAAGAAGCGCTCCAGACGTGTGCTGAGTGAGCGACAGGACGCCACACTGGTCTTGTACAGCTCGTTCAGCCTCCTCACTACTGCATATGGACATGAGACGTGGAATAATGATAACCTAACACAAAACAGGTGATGAAACATGATGCCGCTTAGAAGCCACTGTTTCCCTCATACCCTGTTTGACAGTAGCAGATGGGTAAAGCTTGCCCTGTTTGACTCGCTCCATGGCCGTGTGTAAGGCAGCTGACAAAAGTTCTGTAGTCTTAAGGCACAAAACCAGCTGTTCTGCATGACTGCGGAGACAATAACAGACACAACTTTGACAATGATGTAGGAATTCAAAAATCAATGCACATATCTCTCAGCACCAGCAGTAATAACACATAACACATCTTGTGTCTATTACTGTATGCAGACAAAGCAACTATCTCAACTACAACAAAAGGCAATTAATAGTATGTTGCTTTACATACGAATTAGCAAAATGTGAGCAAAATGTGAGCAAAATGTACCACAATGGTGTGACTGTACAGTTAGTAATATGGAGGACACCAAACGCAATTGGAAGGTTAAAAGTTTAGTGAGTAAAACTGGGATTTGTAACCTCTGAAATGATTGTTGGGAATGAATAGCATATTGTTTAAATGTAAAAAATAAAAAAGTAAAAGCTGAATTACTTGCTAAAGTGTTGCAATAATGTATTTTAAAGCCTAATTTGACATTTTAGAGCATCACTCTGTGGAGAGAGGAGAACCTTCCAGAAGGACAACCACCTCTGCAGCAATCCACCAATCAGGCCTGTATGGTAGAGTGGCCAGACAGAAGCCATTCTACCATTAAATTAAAAATGATTTTACTCCATTGTGGAATAAGGGTGTAACATAACAAAATGTGGAAAAAGTGAAGCGCTGGGAATACTTTCTGGACCATAGGGATAATGCATTAGCAATTAGCTTTACGATATATGGCCCTGTGCTTCTGAAGTAGAAAAACATATGTCATACTAAGTGCATAGCTAACTGAGCGTGATCAGCTAACAGCATTAACCTTGTGACTGTATATACTCATGCGAATTATTAACCAAATACATAAGCCAACGGTAACCACAGTTTAGCATGAGCATCAGAATCAGAATAGCCTTTATTATTCACCTTCAAAGAATACAAGGAATTTGACTCCAGTTGGAACTGTCCTCTCTCTTTGTACGAGCATGTATAAATATACACTAAACAGGAAATAATTCACAGTAAAAATGTGCACATAAAATGTGCAGTCAACAAAATGTGTGCAAAGGAGAAACAGACAGATTGAGGCTGTACATGAGGTATATGAATTATTAAGTTTTTTGGCAGGTTAAATTGTTCATCGGTGTGATGGCCTGTGGAAAGAAACTGTTCCTGTGTCTGGTTGTTTTGACATCCAGAGCTCCGTAACGTCACCAGAGGGGTTAAACAGTGTGTCCAGGGTGTGAGGCGTCTGCAGAGATGTTACCAGCTCGCTTCCTGGTCCTGGACCGGTATAAATCCTGGATGGAGGGCAGACTGGCTCCTATGATTTTTTTTTTTTTCTGCAGACCTGACAGTTTGTTGAAGTCTGTGTCTGTCCAAACAGAGATGGAGATGCTCAGGACAGACTGGATGATGGATGTGCAGAAGATGATGAGCAGTTCCTGGGGCAGGTTGAACTTCCTGAACTGTCTGAGGAAGTGCATCCTTTGCTGTGCCTTTTCCTGATGGAGTCTATGAGGGAGGTCCACTTCAGATCCTGAGAGATGGTGGATCACAAGAACCGTGAAGTGTCCACAATATGCAGTGTTGTTGAGGATGGAGGTGGGGGGTGATGGTGGATTTCTCCTAAAGTCCACTATCACCGGCACAGTCTCGAGCGGGATCAGCTCCAGGTTGTTCTGACCACACCAAAGGACTAAATGTTCCACCTCCTGTCTGTATGCAGCCTCATTACCATCCTGGAGATGAGGCTGCATACAGTATATGTTTTTGCTCAGGCTAACTGAAGTTATGCTAATGATATGTGTCATTATTACAATAAAAATAGCAGTGGGGCAAAACCACACTGTAGGTCACCTGACATCTAATGAACTTTTGTCTCCCTCTTTGCTAATCACTTTTTGTCCATCTTTCTGCTTTTAAAACCCAAAACAGGCTGAGTAACACTCAGTAAAGATGCATTTGCAACAACAGTTAACAGTCCATGTTAACCCCAACATTTATGCCCAACAACACCAACACATCTGTCATCAACAGAGTCTGATAGAAACATCTGGTGAGCTTTACCTCCACTCCCGGCTCAGTGAACTTATCTGATCGGCTACCAGGGTCTGTGGCTGAAGGAGGGAGGGGCTAGAGGCATCCTGAGCGGCCGCTCCCATGGCCCCGCGGGCTCCAGCTACCTCCATCAGACAGCAGGTGAAATCCAAGGTGAAACGGAGGCTTTGCAGGGTGTCTGTGTGATCCTGCTGCACTCCAACAGAGGGGAACAGAAATCATTTAGCGACTCCCAAGAAAGTATTAGTATTCAAGTAGCCAATGTCACTCAATTCCCATCTGTGAGATAACACCTTAGAAGATCAAGGTAAGATTTTTGACATTTCAGTTCAACATGGAATGAAACACAAAATCCAAATACACACATATGCACAGCAGAACAGAAAAGTGTTAAAGAGGTGAAAAGATTCTCAACACTTTACCCAACATTCAGTTTCTCACCTCCATGAGGGTCTCCTCAGGCAGCTCAGGAGGATCAAAGGTTACAGGACCGCCCATGTTGGCTGTGATGGGATCAGTCAAACTGTAGCGACGACTAGATGGAAACTCAAACCCTTCCAGGTGTGTTTCCATATGTGGGCAGCGCCTGGTGAAGGAGCCTGTTGGGCTGACTGAACTGAAAGAGCCTGCAATAAAAACAATAGGACAGTAAGAATATATTATGTTTGTGATAAATGCCAGAGCTTCTCATTGTGACGTAATGAAACCCAAACACTCAGACTTTTTCATGCATTTATATAACATTGGTCAAAAAAAAAAAAAAAACTCAACTTACTTGAGCGCTTTCGCTGTCTGCAGGTTTGAGGTGGGGTGCTGCTGGGTGGAGAGCCCACTGTGAAGACCACTTGCGCTGGGCTGCTGGACCCAGCAGCAAGTCCTCCCACACCAACCGGATGCACTAAAGGACAGAAAAGAGTTGCCATTAAGATGTATCAGAGAACAGCTGCTGTTCAGACATGAATATGATGAAATGTTGGAAGTGAATTATGATTGATTTGAGAAGCAGTACCACAGTACTTTTTAAAAAAAGATTAGGCATTTTCAACTTTTAGTGCTTGGAATGGCCATACAAAAAAAGAAAACAACAAAAAGAAAACAAACAAACAACCTCCCCCCCCAAAAGCTCTTTGTGGGGGGGGGGGGGGGGGGGGCACTGGGGTGCACCTGCATATGTGTGAGTAGAGTACACAACAGAGCCGCATACGCTCCATTATCATTTAGAGCAACTGGGGGGAATGGGGGGGGGGGGCTTTCTGCTAGTTGATAGGCTGTTTGAGCTCGCCGGGTCAAGTAACACTGTACAAAACCTATCACCAAAATTTAAATAAATTTGATTACAATTCTGGTTCAACCTTGTTTCATCACCAAACCTCTGAGCAACTTGAATCTTTTGTTGGGATCAGTGCTTGCACGTGCCTCCACCTGTAAGGTCTATGGCTTTTTCAGACATCAGGTTCTCTATGCTGCCTCGATCTGTCACGGGTCCACCTGCACCAAATGCAGTCATCAGCAGCGCGTCAGACAGCCGGCCGGCACTCTGAGACCTGATGAGAAACACGGGAGGAATGCAAATGCAGAGAACATGAGGAAAATTATACCATTCTGACAAATGCTGACTTAAAATATCTTATTTCACTCTTTCTTCTATAAGAAATCTTTCCACTTTCATTCAAGTTTCCATCCACATTTAAGCCCCCGGCACACATACCAAGAACGTGGAGGAGCCATTCAGACACGGCAAATATTGCCATTATCCGATGCAGTCAGTAGGAAAAGAGGCATGGCCAGCTGTGCGCCAAACGCATCCGGACTGCCTCGTCCACACCTGCATGATGGCATCCAAAGCATATGTAGACAGCAAGTAGATGACACTTATTTCTGTCAGAGGGCCATAAAAGGTACTGCAAAGTGCCTGATCACCAACTGTCCAACAGGGCAGACTGGAGCGCTATACGTGGGCGCGTGTGTACGTGGCACACCTGCACTCCGTCACATGCGTGGGGCTGTAATTATCACTCAGCCGTGTGTGTGTGTGTGTGTGTGTGTGTGTGTGTGCATAACGCTGCATGGGCCATCAAGCACGAACGGGGGGAGGGGGGGCACCTGCCACTGTACAGCTTCACTCCAAAGTTTGCTGGCAGTGTGCCATGCAGTCCCTCAGACGGAGCGCCTTTTCAGGGAACTTTCTTTTTTCCACAATTCAGGAGCACAACAGAACTTTGGACACTGCAATGGTTGGATTATCACATGGAATTATTTATTTTCTTTTGGGTGAGAGGATTCTGACCGCAGGCTGCTGTGCTGGCTTCGTGTCCATGTGCGAGCTGTGAAACACCCGTGGACTGCTGTTGGAGGTAAGATGCATGTTTATTAAAGGTGTCACAGCCTGCCACAAGCTCCATGTGATATCTCCCCCAGAGTTAGAAGGTGATCATTTATTAGATGATCATTTATCATTCATTAGCGTGAGATCTGTCCAGCTCCGAGCCTGACGCGTGCAATGATGCGTTACGCAGCTGCCGATGTTATAATGGAGACAATAGTTCATATTAATTACATCACCCAAGGGAAAGAATGGACAAATATCTGTACTGTAATGCTGTGTTGACACATAACAACGACAAGTCCCGAATGCCACGAAGTATACATTTTTGGCCGCTGATCACGAATGTGACGATTTGAGCCAGCAGCATCAGGTGTCCTCAGGAACTGCTGCAACCTGTTACCACATGTTACGATTAATGTCACATGTTGTTGGCTAATTATCAGGAACCATTACGCACAGTCAAGAATAATGTTTCGCGCTGCATCATTACGTTCTGTCACACTGTGAATGAGGCAAATTGTCTCCACACGCACAGACCCATATTCATCCATCAGCTGCTGAACAATTCAGATCGCTCCAGTTTGCTCCTCAAAATCTAGATTAATCCACAGCAGAAAAACTTTGTGACTGCATGCTTAGTTGGGCTCTGTGCTATGGAGTGGCGCAGAGAGGAGGAAGAGACAGAGAGCTAGATGTGTGGCTCCAGGTGGCTCTCATCTCGCCTGTCTTTCCAAACATCAGGCACAGCAGGAGCAGCAGCAGGTGGAACACCTGCAGGAGTGTGCTGATGAGCATTGGAATGAGACTTTTAGCCGACTTAGCATCACTGTCCTTGAGCATACTGCAGCAATGAAACTGAATGCGGTGCAGCAGGGTATAATTGTGCGCACATCAGAGAAGAATGCTGTCACACTCTATTAAGGATCACCACGCTCAGTTGCGAACTCCACGACATGAGGCGAAATGAGGGTGGTGTGTGACATCCATGGAAGATTTTTTGACAGCCAAGAACATGCTCCACGAAAATCACAAATATCACACACTATTAAGAAACCTATTCAGATGAGTTAAGTCATGTTAAGAATGTCAGGAATGTGCCAAGAATGACGCAAATTTGACATTCGTAACGCGTCCTGCCTGCCTGCAGATCCCGTTTTTCCGCCATCGGAATATGTAAGCTGCGGTTAGACGGTCCTCAGATTACACATGGATCGACGTTGGATATGTGTCCCATCTCGACGGCGCTCGGAAAATTATGAACATGTGCGTCATACTTGGGGCCGCCTGCCGATTTTGACCAAATGTGTCGACTTCTGCAGATGGCTGTCAGCACGTTTTGGAACTGAAATCTGACCCCTTTTGGATGTGCGCCATTTCATAAGTTCAACTCCACCCTGCGTGATTCTGGCTATGTGTGACAGGGGTATTAGAAAGACTAAAAGGAAGTTTCACAATGCTACAAATTTCCAGGTCCTGCACTGAAAGATTTTTAACATATTCTCAATCAAAGTGAAAACAACCTCCACTGTATAAATCTTACATTTGTAAAGTGGAATTATGACAAAAATATAAACTTAAAAAGAAGAAAATGCAACTGAAATAACTATTTTTATACCCAGACTGGAGAAAAGAGTCTCATCTCTGTCCTGTATATCCAGGCAAACTATACCTTTTAACAAACAATAAGTAGGAGAAAACTGGAGGAAAAGTTGTACTGTGTAGCTGTTAATCAGGTTCCTACCTTCCGAAGACCTTTGTGTCACTGTGCCGTCTGTGGATGCAATGGGCAGGATGAGTGATCTGTGCCGGTGCCTGTTGTCCTGGATCTCTAAGCTCTGATGGAGGAGTCCTGCTGCTAGGTGAGCCAACAACCAAACCCTGCTGAGTCAGGAAGGTCACAAGGTTCGGCGAGCTGGGAGGCTGTGGGAACTCAAATGGAGGGGCGGTCTGTAGCAACAACAGAGAACACCACTTGAGTTTAAAAAGTGCTTGGTAGTCCCTCTGCTCAAGAAAAGAATGAATGGAAAACAAGGCTCACCCTAGAAGGGGAGCCAAGGATGGTGGGAAGGGGGCTGCGCTGTATCAGCTCACTGAGTCTGGGGGAAGAGTGCAAAGGACGCATAGCCATTAAGCCTGTAGGAGGTGAAGCCACCGGGTCAGAGAACTGCTTCCTAATCTTTTGCCTGGCACCACTGCTAGTGCACTCCAGCAGACATGGGGCGCTGTGGAGCCGTGAACCCAGTCCCGTCTGCTGTGGTTGCTGTCGACTGGCCTGCCGAGGTTCATTGTACTGATAAGCTGCAAAAGAAGATCGGACCGAAGATCATACAACATCTAATTCTGCAATGTCCCGTTTTACTTACTGGTATACTATGCACTCATTCACAACTGAGTAAATTAGAGTATCATTGAGCCAAAGTTTCAAGGCTGAGCCTTATGCTAAAAACATGCAACAATCAAACTACAGCAATCTGCGATTTCTGACGTCCACCAATCCGGATCCAGTGTCCCACTTTATACATCCCCCAGGATATCACTCCCTGCATAGCAAGACTGCTGCAGCGTTATCACACATTTCATCCTACCCAGATTTATACATGGCTGACAGAGTGGAAACAACATTGATATTATATGTCTCAATGATGTGGTCTTGCCCTTGACTGATTGTACACCATTTGATAAAAAGCCTATTCCCATCTTGACAACATATCTACGAGGTCTGTTAGAAATGTATCAGACCTTTTTATTATTTGCAATAACCTTATGGATTTGAATCATGTGTGATTGCATGAGCCAAGCTTGAACCTTCGTGCGCATGCGTGAGTTTTTTCACGCCTGTCGGTTGCGTCATTCGCCTGTGAGCACGCTTTGTGGGAGGAGTGGTCCAGCCCCTTCGGCAGATTTTCATTGTCAGGAAAATGGCCGTGCGACTGCTGCTTTGCTGCATCAAAATGTTTTCAGAAACTGTGAGAGACAGCCAGGTGGAAACCATTCGGAAGCTTCAGATGGCTTTCGGTGAAGATCTTATGGGCGTCACACAGATTAAGGAGCATTACAACCGGATTAAAGATGGCCCACAGCGGCTGAGGGCGCGCCGCGCTTCGAGCAGCCATCGACAGGCTGAAACGACCAGATCATTTCCAAAGTGAAGGCTGTGTTGATCCGGGACGTCGTCTGGCTATCAGAGAAATGGCAAGAGAGGTGGACATAGCACTTTTTCAGCACATTACACTGTTACAGGAGATTTTGTAATGAAAGACGTGTGGTGGAATTTGCGCGTCAGGACGGAGCCGCTAATGGCGCAGAACAAAAAGCACCTCCGTGTTGGAAGTCTCATGGGACATGCCCAGCTCTTCCACCATTCGGAAGATTCAGACAGCTTTGGGTGGCTTTTCAGTCGAGTGAGTATCCGAGAAATTGTCGAAGAGCTGAGCATGTCACAACATGTCCTGTGAGACCAACACGGAGGTGCTTTCGTTCCGCGCCATTAGCGGCTCCGTGGCGAATTCCTCCGCTCCTGTTTTCATAACAAAATCTCCTTTAACAGTGGAATGTGCCGGAAAAGTGCTATGTCCACCTTTTCTGCCATTTCTCGGGTAGTCAGACGACGTCCCAGATCAACACAGCATTCAGTTTGGAAATGATCTGGTCGTTTCAGCCTGTCGATCGCTGCTCGGAGCGTGGCGCGCCCTCCGTCATTGTGCGTCGTCTTTAAACTGGCTGTACCACTCCTTAATCTGTGTGATGCCCATAAAATCGTCCCTGAAAGCCATCTGAATTTTCCGAATGGTGTCCTGGCTGTTTCTCACAGTTTCTGGAAAAATTTGATGCAGCGCTGCTCCAGCCACTCAGACATTTTCCTCACAATGAAAATCCGACGAGGGGGGAGGACCAGTGCTCACTCAAAGCATGCTCACAGGCGAATGACGCAACCGACAGGTGTGAAAAAATGCATGCGTGCGCATGCATTTTTTCACGCATGCGCACGCATGCATTTTTTCACGCATGCGCACGCATGCATTTTTTCACGCATGTGCACGAAGGTTCAAGCTTGGCTGATGCAATCACACGTGATTCAAATCCATAAGGTTATTGCAAAAAATAAAAAGGTCCGATACTTTTCTAACAGACCTTGTACTTGTGGATGCACAAAGGTTGCCAAGGTTATGGTGGGCTGAATTTGGCAATATACAGTACAGAATTCTTGATAATGGGTTGGGGGAGGTGGGGAGATAACCAGGTCACGATATCTTACCCCCCCACCCCATCATGGATGGGTGTTCGCAATAGAACATGATGAGAGCTGGAATTAGATACCTTTATCAGCAGGGTATGCTCAAATAGGGATCAGTAACACAGGACTGGAGCTTTTAGGGGCAGCTAGCCCCAAGTTGATTAACAAAGGCGTCTATCAGTTAATTACCTCCTAGTAAAGCTAAAATAGACCTGAGACTTCGGTAAAGTAATCAGGAATATAGTTTGAAGGTTGCACATAATTGTTTAATAGTACCAAGGTTATGTTGGGCTGAATTTAGTGATATATTTTGTACAGAATTCTTGATGTTGGGGTGGGAGGGAGAAGATATCCAGGTCAAGATATCTTACCCCCCACCCCATCATGGACAGATGTTCTATCGTATTTCAGGTTGTCAATCAGGTCCATTGTAGAGTATATTTGGAAGGGGGATTTAAAGCTACTTCAGAATAGGAAATATTACTATTGTAGATAGCTATAAATACATACAGAAAGAATATCAATATCCTTCACCATCAATCAAACTGTGCTTCATCTGGGACCATAAGACGTCCATGATATATAGAGTTTAAAGGTTGCTCTATCCTGATTGGGCCTTATCAAGGTTTGGGTAAGCTTTAATCAGTGCTGCCCTGTAGGAATGTTGTCTTTCAGGTGGGGGGAGTTCCAGGGTCAGTGGGGAGGAGATATACTGTTACCGATATAGACTAAACTGAAATGTCTCTCTGAATACCTCTTTTTTCCATGTTGTTCAATGTATTCATTTCTGAGCAGTTGATGCAAAATTGGTTCATCATTGCATCTTAAAGAATATTAAAAAAAAAATTCTTGGATCCATTCCTTTAAATGAGATACGCTCCAAAAATTTGTGGTTTCCTCTTTGGCTCACACGTCACCCTTCCTCCAAGTTTCAAGATCAGTTTAGCAGATTTTGCATAATCCTGCTAAAAGTCAAATAGGGCTGAGAACATTACTTCCTTGGCAAAGGTAAGCAAAGATGGACAAATCCTATGAGCTTGAACGTTTTCAGCCAACACATATGTAAACGTGTCCACAACTATGAGTCTCATATATAATACTGCATCATCATCTCTAAAATGATCATTAATCCAGCAGCAAAAAAAAAAAAACTGAACTACCTTGTGGGGACAGCTGAAAAGGTCTAGCACCTCCCAGAGAAAACCTGCGTGTGGTGGCAACTGCCTCTTGCACGTATGGTGGGGACAGCCTGGCCCGAGCAAAACCCAACGAGCCTCCGCTGCTGCAGCGATGCACTGGAACAGTCAGCCTAAGAATGTGAAAATGCAACAGAGATTCATCATTCAACAAACAGAACAAAAACATGGCTTCGTGCAAGTTTGTGGATACAGACTGTGGTGAGCCATCCTGTTTAGAAGACTGGAGGTTCTGCTCCATGCGCTGATAGTTCTGGACCTGAGTGGGGACTGGAATAGGTAATGACTGAGGAGGGTTTCCATAGCTACCTTCACAGTTGCTTGCAGAGAAGCCGCTCGGCCTGCCAAGAACAGAGACAAGAGTTTGTGTTTGCCGTTAAGCGCATTACACATGACAAAATCCTTTCAATATTGTTCCTGTCAAACAGACATGTTGCACATTTCATAATTATATGTAAGGGGCACCACAAATGAGGAAATTCAAAGCATTAGTCTTTTTTTTTTTTGTTTAAACCTACAATGTGTAGGATTTATTGTCATCTAGTTGTGGGGCTGCAGAATGCATTATGCCATCTAATGGGTCTGTAAGAAGCACAGGAAGTCAGATCTTTTCCTTCCTTGAGCTGGCCTGTCTCAGCATTGTGGGGAGAGAACCCTGTTCCAATGATTCCTCAAAAACTGACAAAAGTAATGGAGCTAATTTCATATTAAACTTTGGATAAAAATCAGAAGGGAATCCATTAGGGCCAGGGGATTTGCCATAATAATAATAATAATAACTGCCTAAACAGCCAGTTTGAACAAACTGTACAAAAAGTTATATTAGCACTTAGCATTAGCATACATCACTCTACCTCTCTAGTCTGATTGGCTGCCACTGTGTGCTTCCCAGAATTCTTCATGCAAGTCTGAGGAAGTCCCCGTGTGATCAATGATGTCATTCTCATAGACTGTATCGGTCTCTACCTTCGGTGCCATAAGAATTTCAAGGCCATCTGTTCTTTAGAAAATTTTCCCCTGACAGTGAATTTTGATCATACTGGTAATGTCATATTATGAAAGACCTGTTTAAAGGCTAATAAATAAAATTATAGTGGTGCCAGTAAAAATTCTTTTATGCCTTAAATCTTTAAAAGCTCAGTGGCCTTATATAGGGATGCACCAATCCACATTTTTTCACTTTGGATCTGATCCCGATACCCGAGTTCGGATATTTCCCGATACTATTCCAATACCAGAGCTCTGTTTGCGTTCATATTATTATTGTCATTACTGTTGATTTTGTGAGGCTATTTTGTATCCCCAGTTATACAGCTTCATAAGTATTTAGAGGATTTTCTTATAAAGAAGACCTGAAAGTTCAGTTGCAATTTGCCAAAAGGTACATCTATGATGCAAGCCTAGATTTGATGTTTTGATGAAACAATTAAGTACTTTTATAGACTGAAAAGACATATCTCTCTCCCTCTAAACACGAAACCTTTCAACTCAACCATAAATTTCTAAATGTAGTGTCAGCTAGACTCACATGAGGAACTCTGCATTAATACTTCCCCATTCAGCAGACAGAAACCAACTGTTCTCAGCTCTGCTGTTGTGCTCTGATTTGTTGTTTCATAGAGTTTCACAACCTCAGGACACTGAAGCAGTTGATTTTTTTTTTTCAGCACACATTTCTAGTTCTTTTTTCAGAAAATCCGTCCTCTGTGGCACAGACAATCTGAATCTGAGAGCCGGGCAGAAATTTGGCACTACCTGTGGCTGAAAACCCTCAGTTGTGTGCAGAAGAAACAGCTCAGCTTCAGCTCAGAAACATTCCCCTTCCCCTCGCCTCCTCAGCAGTCAACAGAGCCGAGAGCCAGCAGCAATTGAGAGGTTTCATAGACGTGACTTCTCTCCGGTATCGGAAAATGCCGCAGGTTGGATCGTGTTTTTCCGATACTTGAATTACCTTGGTATCGGAAGCTGATCATTCTCTACTGCCTCTACTGGTGGCTGGCTCTCACTGCGGTATTGTATCACTTCCTGTTCCGGAGCACAGCGGTGTTTTGCTGTATCTGTTAGCTGTTTAATCTGCGCAGTTAGATTGATCTAGTTAACAGATAACGATTTGTTTCACAGTGTAATCTTCACGAGCCTTAACTAAAGCACTCCCTCTGCTGAATCACCTCTAAATTATTTACACATTATTCACTTTGTGTGTTTTTAGGAATCCGCTATCTTAGCGCAGCTACTAGCTCTTAGCCGGTTTAGCATGGCAGCTTCTCCTGTCTCTCCCGCACTTTTCTGCTCTTGGTGTGAAATGTTTAGTTATTCCTCGGCCTCCTTTAGCAGTAATGGTACTTGTAATAAGTGTAGGTTATTCGTAGCTTTGGAGGCCAGGCTGGGCGAACTGGAGACTCGGCTCCGCACCTTGGAAAATCCTACAGCTAGCCAGGCCCCTGTAGTTGGTGCGGCCCAAGGTAGCTTAGCCGCTGTTAGCTGTCCCTCAGCAGATCCCGAGCAGCCGGGAAAGCAGGCCGGCTGGGTGACAGTGAGGAAGAAGCATAGTTCTAAACAGAAGCCCCCTGTACACCACCAACCCGTTCACATCTCTAACCGTTTTTCCCCACTCGGCGACACACCCGCCGAGGATCAAACTCTGGTTATTGGCGACTCTGTTTTGAGAAATGTGAAGTTAGCGACACCAGCAACCATAGTCAAATGTCTTCCGGGGGCCAAAGCAGGCGACACTGAAGGAAATTTGAAAATGCTGGCTAAGGCTAAACGTAAATTTGGTACGATTGTAATTCACGTCGGCAGTAATGACACCCGGTTACGCCAATCGGAGGTCACTAAAATTAATATTGAATCGGTGTGTAACTTTGCAAAAACAATGTCGGACTCTGTAGTTTTCTCTGGGCCCCTCCCCAGTCGGACCGGGAGTGACATGTTTAGCCGCATGTTCTCCTTGAATTGCTGGCTGTCTGAGTGGTGTCCAAAAAATGAGGTGGGCTTCATAGATAATTGGCAAAGCTTCTGGGGAAAACCTGGCATCCATCCCACTTTGGATAGAGCAGCTCTCATCTCTAGAAATCTGGCCAATTTTATTAAACCCTCCAAATTGTGACTATCCAGGGTTGGGACCAGGAAGCAGAGTTGTAGTCTTACACACCTCTCTGCAGCTTCTCTCCCCCTGCCATCCCCCCCCAATACCCCATCTCCTTAGAGACGGTGCCTGCTCCCAGACCACCAATAACCAGCAAAAATCTATTTAAGCATAAAAATTCAAAAAGAAAAAATAATATAGCACCTTCAACTGCACCACAGACTAAAACAGTTAAATGTGGTCTATTAAATATTAGCTCTCTCTCTTCTAAGTCCCTGTTACTAAATGATATAATAATTGATCAACATATTGATTTATTCTGCCTTACAGAAACCTGGTTACAGCAGGATGAATATGTTAGTTTAAATGAGTCAGCACCCCCGAGTCACACTAACTGCCAGAACGCTCGTAGCACGGGCCGAGGCGGAGGATTAGCAGCAATCTTCCACTCCATCTTATTAATTAATCAAGAACCCAGACAGAGCTTTAATTAATTTGAAAGCTTGACTCTTAGTCTTGTCCATCCAAATTGGAAGTCCCAATAACCAGTTTTATTTGTTGTTATCTATCGTCCACCTGGTCGTTACTGTGAGTTTCTCTGTGAATTTTCTGACCTTTTGTCTGACTTAGTGCTTAGCTCAGATAAGATAATTATAGTGGGCGATTTTAACATCCACACAGATGCTGAGAATGACAGCCTCAACACTGCATTTAATCTATTGTTAGACTCGACTGGCTTTGCTCAAAATGTAAATGAGTCCACCTACCACTTTAATCATACCTTAGATCTTGTTCTGACTTATGGTACAGAAATTGAAGACTTAACAGTATTCCCTGAAAACCCCCTTCTGTCTGATCATTTCTTAATAACATTTACATTTACTCTGATGGACTACCCAGCAGTGGGGAATAAGTTTCATTACACTAGAAGTCTTTCAGAAAGTGCTGTAACTAGATTTAAGAATATGATTCCTTCTTTATGTTCTCCAATGCCATATACCAACACATGGCAGAGTAGCTACCTAAAATCTGTGAGTGAGATAGATTATTTCGTCAATAGTTTTATATCCTCATTGAGGACAACTTTGGATGCTGTAGCTCCTCTGAAAAAGAGAGCCTTAAATCAGAAGTGCCTGACTCTGTGGTATAACTCTCAAACTCGCAGCTTAAAGCAGATAACCCGTAAGTTGGAGAGGAAATGGCGTCTCACTAATTTAGAAGATCTTCACTTAGCCTGGAAAAAGAGTTTGTTGCATTATAAAAAAGCCCTCCGTAAAGCTAGGACATCTTACTACTCATCACTAATTGAAGAAAATAAGAACAACCCCAGGTTTCTTTTCAGCACTGTAGCCAGGCTGACAAAGAGTCAGAGCTCTATTGAGCCGAGTAGTCCTTTAACTTTAACTAGTAATGACTTCATGACTTTCTTTGCTAATAAAATTTTAACTATTAGAGAAAAAATTACTCATAACCATCCCAAAGACATATCGTTCTCTTTGGCTGCTTTCAGTGATGCCGGTATTTGGTTAGACTCTTTCTCTCCGATTGTTCTGTCTGAGTTACTCTCATTAGTCACTTCCTCCAAACCATCAACATGTCTATTAGACCCCATTCCTACCAGGCTGCTCAAGGAAGCCCTATCATTAATTAATGCTTTGATCTTAAATATGATCAATCTATCTTTATTAGTTGGCTATGTACCACAGGCTTTTAAGGTGGCAGCAATTAAACCATTACTTAAAAAGCCATCACTTGACCCAGCTATCTTAGCTAATTATAGGCCAACCTTCCTTTTCTCTCAAAAATTCTTGAAAGGGTAGTTGTAAAACAGCTAACTGATCATCTGCAGAGGAATGGTCTATTTGAAGAGTTTCAATCAGGGTTTAGAATTCATCATAGTACAGAAACAGCATTAGTGAAGGTTACAAATGATCTTCTTATGGCCTTAGACAGTGGACTCATCTCTGTGCTTGTTCTGTTAGACCTCAGTGCTGCTTTTGATACTGTTGACCATAAAATTTTATTACAGAGATTAGAGCATGCCATAGGTATTAAAGGCACTGCGCTGCTGTGGTTTGAATCATATTTATCTAACAGATTACAATTTGTTCATGTAAATGGGGAATCTTCTTCACAGACTAAGGTTAATTATGGAGTTCTGTGATAGGACCAATTTTATTCACTTTATACATGCTTCCCTTAGGCAGTATTATTAGACAGCATTGCTTAAATTTTTATTGTTATGCAGATGATACCCAGCTTTATCTATCCATGAAGCCAGAGGACACACACCAATTAGCTAAACTGCAGGATTGTCTTACAGACATAAAGACATGGATGACCTCTAATTTCCTGCTTTTAAACTCAGATAAAACTGAAGTTATTGTACTTGGCCCCACAAATCTTAGAAACATGGTGTCTAACCAGATCCTTACTCTGGATAGCATTACCCTGACCTCTAGTAATACTGTGAAAAATCTTGGAGTCATTTTTGATCAGGATATGTCATTCAATGCGCATATTAAGCAAATATGTAGGACTGCTTTTTTGCATTTGCGCAATATCTCTAAAATTAGAAAGGTCTTGTCTCAGAGTGATGCTGAAAAACTAATTCATGCATTTATTTCCTCTAGGCTGGACTATTGTAATTCATTATTATCAGGTTGTCCTAAAAGTTCCCTGAAAAGCCTTCAGTTAATTCAAAATGCTGCAGCTAGAGTACTGACAGGGACTAGAAGGAGAGAGCATATCTCACCCATATTGGCCTCTCTTCATTGGCTTCCTGTTAATTCTAAAATAGAATTTAAAATTCTTCTTCTTACTTATAAGGTTTTGAATAATCAGGTCCCATCTTATCTTAGGGACCTCACAGTACCATATCACCCCAATAGAGCGCTTCGCTCTCAGACTGCAGGCTTACTTGTAGTTCCTAGGGTTTGTAAGAGTAGAATGGGAGGCAGAGCCTTCAGCTTTCAGGCTCCTCTCCTCTGGAACCAGCTCCCAATTCGGATCAGGGAGACAGACACCCTCTCTACTTTTAAGATTAGGCTTAAAACTTTACTTTTTACTAAAACTTATAGTTAGGGCTGGATCAGGTGACCCTGAACCATCCCTTAGTTATGCTGCTATAGACTTAGACTGCTGGGGGGTTCCCATGATGCACTGAGTGTTTCTTTCTCTTTTTGCTCTGTATGCACCACTCTGCATTTAATCATTAGTGATTGATCTCTGCTCCCCTCCACAGCATGTCTTTTTCCTGATTCTTTCCCTCAGCCCCAACCAGTCCCAGCAGAAGACTGCCCCTCCCTGAGCCTGGTTCTGCTGGAGGTTTCTTCCTGTTAAAAGGGAGTTTTTCCTTCCCACTGTCGCCAAGTGCTTGCTCACAGGGGGTCGTTTTGACCGTTGGGGTTTTTCCGTAATTATTGTATGGCTTTGCCTTACAAAATAAAGCGCCTTGGGGCAACTATTTGTTGGGATTTGGCGCTATATAAATAAAATTGATTTGATCCCGATAATGGATCAGGTCGGTCTCAACCGTAGTCCTATACTTTTACTTTCTGCTCATCAACACCCCCAAATCCTACATGCTGTAGGTGTAACTTTAATGATATCAACTGCAGGAAAATAATCCGGGGGGGGGGGGGGGTGTACAGGTGATGTAATGTCATTATCAGGGTTTTTCACACAGCACAGACTTTCAGAAACCTGGAACTTTGTTTTGCACCAAGGTCCTTCTATAATTTAAAACTGTGCAAAAAAAGGACTGCCGTTTCTTCACATTTGCGTATTTTTTTTAACATTTATTTTTTTTCCAGCAAGTAACAAAACACCAGCACACCATCTTGAAAAGTACAAACACAACTAAAGAGAAATCAAACGTGCCACAACTCGACCGTTCATAAACATGAAATCCCAACATTCCAACCCCAGGCCCCACGAAACAATAATAAATTAATAATAACTCCCTCCCACTCCTCTCACACTCACACACACACAAAACGACAGGCCCCAAAAAACAATACTAATAATCAACCACCCCCTCCCCACACACAACCACAGGCCTCACAACAATATTAATGACCCCCCCACACCCACAGGCCCCACGAAATAATAATAGTAACAACAACAACAACAACCCCCCCCCCACCCCCACCCCCACACACAACCAACCACAGGCCCCACAAAACAATAATAACCACCCCCACACACACACACACAGGCCCCACAAAACAATAATTATCCTAATAATACCCCCCACCCCCCACCACTAGATCACTTTGCTTGCGGTCAAGTTGTGGACCCCGAAAATTTAGACTGCCTATAAAAGTCAATTTTGATTTGACCGTTTTTCAGAGGGATTGTCAGTATGATGTATGACTATGATATCTTCTTCCTCCTCCAGCAGTTGCAGGTCAACAATGAGGGTAGACAATTCTGTGTGGAAGATTCCTGACGATTCAGTTTTTGGATGCGCCCGCCACGCGGGTGCATCTTCAGCACTGACAAACCCCTCATTGCTGACCTGCAACACCCGGAGGAGGAAAAAAAAAAAAAAAAAAGATCCCAAACCCAGTCCAGATGAAGAAATCATCACCATCCAGGAAGAAATCACACTTCAAATTATCAAAACGATTATAAAATTATCAAAACGATTATAAAATATGGCAAGATATGCTGATTTGTTGTTTTTGTCAACTTAATTAACTTGCAGTGTCAGATAGCTCACGTTTTCGGCTACATAGTAGAAAGTAATAATCCACTTGAACTCTTACCTGACTGGACTTGGAGAGCTGCCGTATGAAGGCGAGTGTGGTGGGCTTTTGGGTTGGACACACAAACCAGCAGATGCCAGAAGAGAACTGATTCCAGAAGAGAGATCAAAACTTTATTTCAAACCAAGAGTTGAAATAACATTCAGTAAATTTATATTATATATATATATATATATATATATATATATATATATATATATATATTAGGGCTGGGCAATGTTAACGCGCTAACGTTGCGTTAATTATTGAGCTCATTATCGCCGACAATTTAGTTCATCCTCTTAACGCTGCAGGGTTTTTTTTGTTGTTGTTGTTTTTTTAGCCTTTTATGACTGTTGCTCATTGCCTTTTATTTTGAAAGCGTCAGTCAGGGGCGAGCTTATGCTGCTGCTTCCTGCTGATAGCTGAGTTCACACAGAAAATGACACGAGGATCGAGAAAAGTACAGGCTATGCAATGCATAACAAAACAAAATGCAGAAAGACGCCGAACTTTTGAATGGACATTTTCGGTACAAAGTTCTACAGGATCAGGCCCGGATCCAGACCGGTTTGGACCGATGCAGCTGCATCGGTCAAATTTTTTTTACACATCGTTCGTCATCGGTAAATAACAATCTTGAATAATCTCGAATAGCTGAACGTGTCCCCGCAGTGAACACAGCTTTTCGGTGGTTTTCATGTCAAACCTATAGTCCGTAAATTATACGGATTTTTCCGAGTTTCAGAGTCATACGGACGTACAAATAAAGTCGGATATTCAGGGTTTGGTCTGTAATAAACTATTTCTGCAGAGCAGCTCCACTTTGAAACCATGAACCCTTGAAGCAATGCTTCGATCCAGTAGCTCGTTGGTTCTTTGATTCACTGCTCTTCAGAAACGGCAAGCCGCTTCTTAACCCCTCTCAAAGCCATTAAAATATTGTCAGTCACTTTTGTGTGGATTAAAGTCACTAACTGGGACTCTTGTCTTGTTGCTGTCAAGAAACGAGAATCGTCCTCCGTTCCATTCACACAGCTCGAAACGCTGCGCGGCTGAGACAGAGTCCGGTCGGAATTAATAACTTCAAAATGAATCGCCGCTTTAAATAAAATGACACCTCTTTCCAAATGTAATACAGACAAGAAACTACAATCGACTAAAACGTTTTTTTTTCCTCCCAAAATGAAACGTGCTGTTTTTTCTTTTCAAATTACATCCTGAAGTGAAGCACAGCAGCTCTAAGCTCAGCTCAGATATATGGAAACACATTCATGCCAATGTCTAAAAGGAAATGCTTTTGAAAAAAACTACAGATTTTGTTTATTCCTATTTATGTCCAGAGATCAAGGATTCACCATGTAGAGTTCATTATGTACAAAGTTTAAGGATCCAGTGACCAAATTCATATTTATTTACTTTAAGACTCAATAAAATGTTCAATTTCAATTCAGTTTAATCGGCTTATAAAGTGCCAAATCACAACAAAATCTAAATATACTAAAACAAATACATCACAATTGTACACATATCAAATTGTGGTATGTGTACAATTGTGACGTATTTGTTTTAGTACATTTAGTCATGGACATGAATATTGTTATTTTGATATGAAACAGGATAACAAATGACCTGCCAGTGGTTTTATATTTGATTTCATTAGTGTGTTTCAGCTGAAATTTACATTTTCAAATTTATGCAATGTTCATTTACATTTTCAAATAAAACTGTGCTTTTAAGCGGCTTTTGAATTCATTTTTGGGTTTCACATATACCATGTGATTAATCATGATTAATCACAGAAAGTCATTGAGTTAATGCGATTAAGATTTTTTATGTTTGCCCACCCCTAATATATATATATATATATATATATATATACACACACACACACACACACACACGTCATGCTATAAATTTGCTGGTCACAGCTCCTCATATGTGAAAATTATTTGATATTCTGCTCTATATCTTTGTGAATTAAATATTTTTTGTTTTGGGGCTGTTTTTTCTAGACTAAACAAGAAATTTTAGTTTCCTTCAACTGTGGTAAACTATGAAACAAGAAGGTGCAGTCAGAGGGTTGATACCTGTGTCTTATTTGCTTGATCCTGAAGTTCTATAATATCATCAACTGAAACAGTAACCAGTGGCGGTCCTAGACTGATTTACTCCCCGGGCGAAACCCCCTGCGTGTGGACTTATCTGCAAAGATCATCTCAAAAGTTTGCAGGAGGGCATCATAATTGTTTGCCACAGTGCTCACTATCCATGATGTGAAATTCCATCGAGTAGGAGCATTTCTGGGCAACCTCAAGAAAAGACATCCTCTTTGTGGACAAACATTGCACTGGGGGCTATTGCTTTAACTTTGGCCTGCAAACCATTGAGAGCTGAAGCCATGACAGCAGCCACGGCTTCTTCGTAAGGAAGACTATCAAATGGCTTCGCCAAAATCCGGTCCACAACATTCTAATTGTCTGCCATTATGTGCAGCTTGCTACCTAGCTAGCTCGCTAGCTGGGACTGGCGCGAGGCTAGTGTGAAGTTTATCTGCCTCTGAGTGCTTTGTGACGGTGGAGGAGCTCAGCAGCACCCGCTGCTCGGTAGGGACAGAAACTGCGATAGAAGTCAGAAAGATTGATAGAAGTCAGTCTCCAAACACAAGCAGCTACAAAAAAAATAACAATAAAAACACCAGAAATAGAAGCTCGATTTGTCGCTAGTCGTTTTTAACAAAGAAAATGCCGCTAAGAGGATTAGGAAAGTCTCCGGTTCAACTCAGAACAGAATGAAAATTAAAAAATGCTCCCACCGATGTTTACACCAAAAGATCACTGATTCGCTCATTTCGCTGTCAATCAAAAAGGGATTCAGCCTCAGACAGATCATCCAATCATCATGCAGAAGCTGAGCATCCGGGCCAGCCCACTGCCCCATAGACCCCCAGAGACACTGCGCGTCTGATGGGCGGGACAAAGCCCAGCATTTATCCAATGACTCGTCTCGTTTTGCTGCATGCTTTGTGTCGCTATTGAAGTCTGTGGATGCTCAGCATCCACACTGTTTAAAACACTGTGAAGCTGCGGGAATGAGTGAGAGGAAAGCTGCGTCGTTACCAGTGATAAGAAGCTAATACTGAACAAAAGTTGAGTGCGTTGTAGCCACGAACCCCCCCGTTTTTTTTTTTTTTGACCTTTTTTTTTTCCCCCCACACGGTCGTGCCGCCGCACCCGCGATGCCGCCCGCCCACCTCCAGGATCGCCCCTGACAGTAACTATAGATATAAATAAAAGAAACAGGTAATTTATATATGACATGACTGTACAACAGTCAAAGATTCATCTCAAAGCATTTAACTCATACAGCAATTCTAAATATATCTCAGCAAGATCATGATGACATCTAACGCCTAAGTCTGACTGTTCTTCTCAAAATCAAATAAATTCATTGACTGACTCTCCACTAGTTCAAGTTTGATCCAAATTGGATCACAGCTGTTTGAGTTTCACATACAGGCACCTTGACACTTGCATGAATTTGATCCTCGCACTGGCATGCAATCTTGTGTGCCAATGAGTAAACTCGCCGTAAACTGTGCGTGGCTACGTGTCAGTACACAAAGAAAATTTTGGAATGTTCAAAATTTCTGGCGCACATAAAATTCGTGTCACTTGCATGAACTAGTTGTCAACAATGCGCAACCTATTTGAAAACAGTCATTGCTCGCAGGGCATCTGAACCTGAAATTGGATTATGAAGAGATGCTACATCTATAATAAATATAACTTCACAGGTACATTGTATAACTCATAAGAAGGAATGAAAATGCAACAGTTTTAACTCATAAGAAGGAATGAAAATGCAACAGTTTTACCAATCCATTACAATATATGTATTATAAAAAATTACCTTTGAGACAAGATTCCGAATTCCAAATTCTCCACCGCACGACACACTTGAGACAACCTGTAGCTGTCGATAATTTCTCTGATTGTGGGAGCGATGAGAGAATGGTTTCTTCAGCCAAGTTCTGAGAGAAAATGCGTCTTAGGCTATGAAAAGATGATTTTATATAGTGTGACTTCAAGCGGGACAAAGTGGGATGCACTGGCACAATAAATTGCGCAGGAGTGCGGGGACCAATTTGTGCAAGTGTCATGTGCCTTACGGACACACAGATGGGCAACGCTACACTCCTGCCTAGTTATTGTGCACAGAAGTAAGGAATAACATGCTAAGCAATAATCTGTATTGGACATAATCAGTTCTGTAAGGTGACTGTTCACCCTTTATTCTCATGTTAGTTTTTTTTAGTTTTTTTTTTCCCCCTTAATAAAAAGTTTTAATGTCTTGTAGACAAATACCAGGCATTATGACCAAAAGTGTTGCAGTGCTTTGACCTTAAGGTGCCTTCACACCCACTTCATGTTTTGTTAACTGTCCCCCCGCCCCCCTTTACTCATGCCTTGGTCTTTGCGAAGGAGGGTATCAAAGCCTTGGCTTTCAAGATTTGTTCCGTGACTACAGTGATGAACAACGTGACTGTATCATCATACAACTTATGAATAACTGAATGAGAGCAATGGCTGTTCCTTACCCACTGTTCATCAGGCTGTCCTGCAGCATTTTACTCTCACATGTCAGCTCTGCTGCTGGAAAAACACAATAACCAAAACAACGAAATTTAAGCACAGGATCCAAATATCACACAAATAAGAATAAGGAGGAGGACATCTAATTGTAACAACCTACAAGTTATCCAATACTGCTGAGGTTACCAATGGGCCTGAATATGAAAAAAAAAATTGTGTTCCACTAGTTTTGGAGTCAGAGCTAATGATGAGATTATACACGGTGGTATCTCACATATACTGCAGACAGGAAATGCATGAACACCTATTTTACTCACTGGTGAAATGAGCAGGCACTATGACAAAATCATCTGTGTCACAGGAAGAGGAATTCTTGCTGCTTCCTCCTCCGCCGGACAAGTCCTTGAGAAAGTCTGTGGCTTCATGGGTCGGGGAGGCCAAGGCTTTGGCACGCTGCTGTTGAACTTCAGCGAGAGACTGCTGCAAGCAAAAAAAAAAAAAAAAGAAGAAGAAGTTGAACAAAATCAACATTAAACCAGCAAAGAAATTAAATAAACAAAAATTGAAGCAGAAAAAAATGAAGACAAACCGGTGGAGAGGCAAGGTGAGAAGTGGAAGAACTGCTACAAGAACTGGCCGATGCAGAGCTCGGGAAGCAGGTCATAGTCACAGCAGGTGTTGCTGTTAGGGGGAAACAAACAAACAAAAACAAACAAACACACACACAGCATTTGGAAAATATTCACAGTGCAGTTTTCCACATTTTGTTATGTTACAGCCTTATTCCAAAATTCTAGTCACAACACCCCATAATGACAATGTGAAAAATGTTTTTGCAAAATTATTATAAATTTTTGCGAATTTATTAAAAATAATTAAAAAAAGATATCATGTGTACTTAAGTATTCACACCTTTTGCACAATACTTTGTTGATGCACCTTTGGCAGCAATTGCAGCCTCAAGTCTTCTTGAATATGATGCCACAATCTTGGTGCACCTATCTTTGGGCAGTTTTGCCCATTCCTCTTTGCAGCACCTCTCAAGCTCCATCAGGTTGGATGAGGAGCGTCGGTGCACAGACATTTTCAGATCTCTCTAGAGATGTTCAATCAGATTCAGGTCTGGGCTCTAGCTGGGCCACTCAACGACATTCATGGCCTTAAGAGTCCTTCAGGGGTCTTTGGCAAACTCCAGGTGGGCTGCTATGTGCCTTTTACTAAGGAGTTGCTTCTGTCCGGCCACTCTACCATACAGGCCTGATTGGTGTATTGCTGCAGAGATGGTTGTCCTTCTGGAAGGTTCTCCTCTCTCCAGAGAAATGTTGGAGCTCTGATAGAGTGACCTTCAGGTTCTTGGTCACCTCCATGACTAAGGTCCTTCTACCCCGATTTAGCTCTAGGAAGAGTCCTGGTGGATTTGAATATCTTATTTATGGATGATGGAGGCCACTGTGCTCATTGGGACCTTCAAAGTTTGAAGACTCTGGCCATAATAGGACTGGATTTATGCTGAGCACAGACGAGACGGACCGATGGACGCAAAGTTTTCGCAATACCTGATGGCCACATTTGATGGCCTCGGGTAATGAGGCTTTGATTTTGAAAAATAAAAGAGAAATATAATCTTATAAATGTACCACTGAGAAAGTGTTAACTGCAGATCCTTAAATGCTTTTTTTTGGGGGGGGGGGGGGGGGGGATATACATACATATATACATACACATATATATACATACATATATACATACACATATACATACATACATATATACATACATACACATATACATACATACATATATACATACATACACATATACATACATATATACATACATACACATATATATACACACATATATACATACACATATATATACACACATATATACATACACATATATATACATACATATATACATACACATATATATACATATACATATATATACATACACATATATATACATACATATATATACATACACATATATATACATACATATACATATACATATATACATACATATATACATACACATATATATACATACATATATACATACACATATATATACATACATATATACATATACATATATACACATATATACATATATACACACACTACTAGAGCTACTGTGTGTGCAGGGCATTATGGGATGTTGTGAAACAGACAATAGTCTTAACATATAAGCAAATGCCAAAGCCAGTTGTTACTGAAAACATTTTCTGTATGAATCTGTAGTGACCACATAAAATTCTAATGAAGAAATGCACATTCTTTACTTACTTTTCTTCACTGATGAACTCGCTTCCAGGAAAGGATGACCAAAAAATTCATCTATCAACAGCATGAGAAATTTTGAATTACTGAAGGTTAACAATTCAACCATTCCTATGCTGACCATCTGCACAACAGTTCAACACAGGTTTAACGGGGTAAGTAAAGGTGGAAGTATGCACTATGAAGCTCAAACTGGACTATAATAGAAAATAAATTATTTTGCATTTTGATGAGATTTAAGTTTTTAGCATTTTTGTTTGTTTTGAAATTGTGCACATGGACCTGTACCAATTAAAATGGTAACTGGACTGCATTTGTACAGCGCTTTTCCATCAGAATCAGAAGCTCAAAGTGCTTTACAATAATGCCTCACATTCACCCATTCACACACCAATGCCAGGCTGCTGCCATGCAAGGTGCCCACTACACACCGGGAGCACCCAGGGAATTAAGGACCTTGCCCAAGGGCCCTTAGTGATTTTCGGGTCAAGCTGGGGTTTGAACCAAGTATCTTCTGGTCTGAAGCCCAACACTTAACCACTTGCCCATCACCTCCCAAAGGGTTAGGATTAACACCGCCGTCACTGTAAACTGTAACTGTAACTGTAAACTGTAAAAAGACAGTGACTGGAGTGTTAAAGTAATAATTGGGGTACGCTTATGTGCTTGAACAATTTTGACTGAATATTCATTTAAGGTTGAATATTAAGAAAAAAAGTGAAATTTCTTCCACACATATGTACATTTTGATACTTCTAGCAAAATGATTATTTGTCTTCATATCACATGACCATTTGTGTATTTTACTGTGATTTATTTTCCACTGAGGCACTCCACTAACCAAAGTCCATACGGTCCTTATGGTTGCGCTGCAGCAAACCGAGCAGTAGGTGCCTCAAATGGCTGGAGGTCTCTCTGGGGATGCTGCAAAATAAACAACATGAGGGCTGCTGTTCAGAAGACTCAGTTAAAGGGTCAAGAGCAAAACAGGAAACTAAGACTGGAACTGAAGATTTCTATCCGTACAGTTTCCAAAAAGTATCCTCGTAATTAGGCTCTTCTGAGATTCCCATTTCTATAATAAAGGCGGTAGAGTGAGCGACTTCTCACCAGACATTGGAGCAAACTCTTCTCTGTGTAGCTACCTCGCTTAACAGAAGAAAGTAATAAAAACGAAATCTGTCAAGAAAGGAGATTGTCCAACCAATGTTGCTCAAATTGGCATGTAGCAATAATATACTGGTGTAGTGCACAATCTGGATTGTTTGTGTCTCTGCAGTCAGGGGACAGAGACAGGTGTCAGAGGATGGTCAACACTGTATATTCAAAGTAAAGAAGTAATTGAATTAGCTCTCCAGCTGTAGCAACGGTGCCAAGCAGAGCAAACGTGGTGCTGGAACATTTATTGCCAACTCTCTCTGTACGTGTTCTCCTTTTGAGTGTCGTGAAGGATCCTCATAGGGATTTGTGGCTTGTCTAATGATGTCACGTACTTGTTCATTTGTGATGCGATCCAAGAGGGAGATGCTTAGAATTGTTCTATTGCATCTCATCTCTGCAGTTAGGATCAGTCTTTGCAACTCTGCTGGTAGACTGGTTGTCATAAATGGCCATCATGCACCACCAATCAGTAGCATTTTCCATTTGACCATCATTACAATCCACCAGAGGGAACTGAGAGGAGCCTAATTAGTGTGGTTGTTAAAAATACTTAGCAGCTTCTATCATGGACACATCTGTAAATTCTTACTTGGGGCTGAGATTCTTGTTTTTTTCATAATACAGTCGAAGGTCCTGAGGACTGCTAGCCTAAAGATGACAATACATGCGGTAGACATTAAACAAAACAAGAGCATCTGCATGTTTTATTGTCAAATAAACACACATGAAGCACCTTTAAATGATATGTTGTACTGTGGAATATGTATTGTTCATTAGAATTTCTGCTCGTGTTATTTCCTTATGGTTCAGAGAAACATAAATGTTAATGTATTCATCCACTGACCTGTCCCACGAAACTGTGGGTTGGCCTGTACTTTTTTGTTAATTTAATTCACTATATGAAATAATTTCTTGTTGCTCAATAACTGACCAATTTATTAAATATTCTGATTATAAAATAAACAGTGACTGCATTGGTTGCCATCAGAGCTCAGCATTGGAAATTAAATTAATTAAGGTTATTTCAAGCTAAATTTAATTTTATCTAAACCTACTCCTAATTTCCATCATTCATGCAATGATTCAATGACTCCATGTAACAAGCCCTGACAGGCCCAGCAAGTGGAAGTATATGACAAATTGCATGAGCTAAACAAACTTACTTTTAGTATCAATCTAGTCCATAAAAGTTAACAAAATATTATTGCTTTTTTCTAGTCCATAAAAGTTAACAAAATATTATTGCTTTTTTCCTTCATTATACAACTGTTTAATTTTGAAGATGATATTATTTACTGCTTTGGAGTTACTGTATTAAAGTGGAGGGGAATTACTTATTTATTTAATCACTACCTGGATTTTATAGCACAAGTGTTTCGGCTGTTGCTACAGCTTCAGGACATTTTTTGATTAGCACGCATTTCTGAACATATTTTAAATAATCTACTTAAAACTCACGTGTGCCAATAATTCTGATCATGACTATCCCATATGTGAGCACTAGGGCTGCCACAATTAGTCGACTAGTCACAGTAACGTCGATTATCAAAATAGTCGGTAACTAATTTAATAATCGTCATTTATTTTTTAAAGCTTTGTTTTTCTATCAAAACCGTTGTTGTATCTTCTGCTGCTTTTCTGTTCTTGATGCACATGCGCAGTAGTGGTAATCCGGGGAGCCGTGATGTCACCGGAAAAGTTATGCTCAAACAATCTCATGGCTAGCGGGTAATGAAGCTCAAAAGTTTGGGAGCATTTTAACCAAATTAAAGAGAAAAACGTGCAATGCAAAATTTGCAAGGCAGAACTTGCCTTCCACGACAGTACAACAGTGACGCAAGAGCATCTGAGAAGGAAACACGCAATGGTTGACTCTGACGAAGCAAGAGCTGTCTCTGTAAGCTAACTGGCTAGTTAGGTGCTAACATTAACGTCTATAGTGAGCTACTTACTTAGCTGTAAATGTTAACATCAACGATGACGATTTCATAAGCCTTAGTACACATATTATGTGTTTGTGACATTATAATAGCGATGTCATGTTTAAATTGGAAATGTGACAACGCCAGTGTTTTATAACACTATGTTATAGTCCTAAAACAATATGTGCCTCTTCAATGAATGACTTTGTTATCAAATAAAACCTGAATGAACTATCATCTTAATTGTCTTTATTTTTAGTTAGCACATACCTTAAACACTTTAAGCTTGAAGCTAAAGATAGTTATATAAGAGCAACTGCATGTGGTGCATTACACCGCAATTTATCTATGACCCGACTTGTCGACTAATCGCAAAAATAATCGGTGACTAGTTGATTATCAAAATAATCGTTTGTGGCAGCCGGAGAGAACAAACAGCAGAAAAGCATAAAATGATGGTACAGTTTAACTAAGCTAAACTACGCTGCAGCAAGCAAGAGATAAAAGAAAGCGATGTAGAGTTCTACAACTACCACACATGAGAAACCACGTTTTAGCATGTTTCTCAGGCACTTTCAGAAATGCAGCTGAACCAGTTTAGATCACAGTCTTGGACACAAATTATGTAATTGGGCTTTAGGAAAATTGCTTGCGCCTGCCAAGACAAAAAAGCCGCTTTCTGAATTCTTGCATTTGTCATGTAACTAGAGTTAAGATGCAGCCCGGTAAATTAAATCTAATAGCGAGGCATGGAGGAAGACATTTTCTTAACAACTGCAATCAAACCTTACATCTCAGATCTATGGCACAGTTTTTGTTTTGAAACACTACACGATTGTCACTTCAAAACAAAAATGAGGTGCTTTCCTCTTGGACAGGTTTTAAGCAGTGTCCATTCAAGGGAACATTTAGCCAGGTTTTGAGACAATATGGCTTATCTTGATATAAAATAAAGAAAAAATTTAATATAAAATAAATAAAATAAAATAAAGAAACCAACAGTAATGATGTCATCACAGATTCAGGTGGATTGTTACACCGATGAAAATTTCCATTCTCCAATACACAACACCAACACAACAGCTGCTGCAGCTGCTCACACTGTGGGACGAGCTGCACCACATCGCACTGCTGATGTAGATGAAAATAAAATAAAAACCAGCTGTATAATTAGTTAATATCACTGGGTTGATAGAAATAATACATAAAAGGGGGCTCAATACAGAACCCCACAGTTAAATAACCCTGGTTATATATTAAAAAAAAATGCCACTCATGGGATTTGAACCCACAAAATCAACAAGAAGATAAATGTATTTTCTAAAAAAGAATGAAAAAAAGTGCTGTGACAGCTGACCAAATGGCATTTGGTACGGCGTATTTGTCGTACTGTTGGCCTGTCATATGGTCCTGCGGCACACCGCTCACTGTCCTGTTAGACAGTGGGAGGGGGAGCACGTGACACGCACACGTGTTGTGGGGAGAGCCGACACTGGCACGTCACATGTGCACTCAGCAACTCCACACTCGTGGGGCACTTAGACAAATTTCACATCCACCTCGACAATGATTGTCTGCTGACTTGTCGCGTTAACAGTGAGAATGGCCACACATTTTCAATGTGCCAAATGAGCGGTGTTAGATGTTCGTGTTTGTCGGCTGAAATTTGGCCGACACCTGCCGCAAGAGGGTTTGATGGGCTTGCACAGCGCACACTCTGTCTTTTTTTGGTGCGTGCAAATAATTGTGGCAACAGGTGTACGAGGCATTCGACACAGCTACGAATTTACACGTTTTGCATACGATTCCTGTTTCATGCGCATTTCGATCAAATTTGCACTATGTGTGAAAAGGACCTTATAGCTGAACTTTTTTAAATAGGGTATTCTTAATGAACACAGCTTGAATCTTGTTTGATTGTGCTCCATCAGGGGAACATTTGAAGCTGAAGCAGTGGTTGTTGTGGTTTTTGATCATGTCTGGAAAGGGTACAGCTCCTTTCTTTTGTTTTTGGGCCGGTTGCCAGCTCTGCACTTTAAATGGAATGGACTGCTCAAAGTGCTTTACAATGATGCCACACATTTTCTGTCTGTCTGTCTGCCATACAAGACAGTCAGTATACACCAGGAGCAACTTGGAACTTTATAAGCCAGCCTGTTAGGGGGCACATCAGATCAAGCCATTTCGTCACGTTTTCTTTTTTTTTTTTGGATCACGGGTGATTGTAGTAGAATGGTGATCCTATGAAATACACCGTGCCACCTATGGTTAGTGGTAAGCACTGTTGACTCACAGCAAGAAGGTTGTGGGATCACTTCCCACCTGGTCGTTTCTGTGTGGGGTTTGTATATGTACACGTATATATGTAGACCATGGGCCGTATAATCAATATCCCTTTGGATTTTTGAGACCATGACCTACACCTGGGGTGGGTGCAAAAACGTGGGCAAATAAAAGTCTATGGTACCCCAAACAACATAATTATTCTCTTTTTCACCTATGTGAATTTTGAGCGTTACCGAGAACCACTGGCCCAAAATGTCAACATGTACACAAATAAATAAATAAAAAACTAACACTGAAAACATGCAATTGACTTAAAAAATATCGTTATCAGTATTTATCAATTTTATTATTAAATAAGCAAAATAAAAAGTGATCATTTACTCCATTTCACCATCGCTGCCTCATCAGAATCTTCTATACTGTCATTATCTAAAGTAATGGATGTAGTGATGTTCTGACAATCATTTGAAGCACATTTGCATAGATTTGTGCATGGAACATTGTTTCGCAGATGTACAACCCCCGGCAATAATTATGGAATCACCGGCCTCGGAGGATGTTCACTCAGTTGTTTAATTTTGTAGAAAAAAAGCAGATCACAGACATGACACAAAACTAAAGTCATTTCAAATGGCAACTTTCTGGCTTTAAGAAACACTATAAGAAATCAGGGAAAATAATTGTGGCAGTCAGTAACGGTTCCTTTTTTAGACCAAGCAGAAGGAAAAAAATATGGACTCACTCAATTCTGAGGAATAAATTATGGAATCACCCTGTAAATTTTCATCACCAAAACTAACACCTGCATCAAATCAGATCTGCTCGTTAGTCTGCATCTAAAAAGGAGTGATCACATGTTGGAGGTGTTGCACCAAGTGGACTGACATGAATCATGGCTCCAACACGAGAGATGTCAATTGAAACAAAGGAGAGGATTATCAAACTCTTAAATGAGGGTAAATCATCACGCAATGTTGCAAAAGATGTTGGTTGTTCACAGTCAGCTGTGTCTAAACTCTGGACCAAATACAAACAACATGGGAAGGTTGTTAAAGGCAAACATACTGGTAGACCAAGGAAGACATAAAAGCGTCAAGACAGAAACCTTAAAGCAATATTTCTCAAAAACCGAAAATGCACATCAAAACAAATGAGGAACGAATGGGAGGAAACTGGAGTCAACGTCTGTGACCGAACTGTAAGAAACCGCCTAAAGGAAATGGGATTTACATACAGAAAAGCTAAACGAAAGCCATCATTAACACCTAAACAGAAAAAAACAAGGTTACAATGGGCTAAGGAAAAGCAATCGTGGACTGTGGATGACTGGATGAAAGTCATATTCAGTGATGAATCTCGAATCTGCATTGGGTAAGGTGATGATGGTGGAACTTTTGTTTGGTGCCGTTCCAGTGAGATTTATAAAGATGACTGCCTGAAGAGAACATGTAAATTTCCACAGTCATTGATGATATGGGGCTGCATGTCAGGTAAAGGCACTGGGGAGATGGCTGTCATTACATCATCAATAAATGCACAGGTTTACGTTGATATTTTGGACACTTTTCTTATCCCATCAATTGAAAGGATGTTTGGGGATGATGAAATCATTTTTCAAGATGACAATGCTTCTTGCCATAGAGCAAAAACTGTGAAAACATTCCTTGCAAAAAGACACATAGGGTCAATGTCATGGCCTGCAAATAGTCCGGATCTTAATCCAATTGAAAATCTTTGGTGAAAGTTAAAGAAAATGGTCCATGACCAGGCTCCAACCTTCAAAGCTGATCTGGCAACAGCAATCAGAGAAAGTTGGAGCCAGATTGATGAAGAGTACTGTTTGTCACTCATTAAGTCCATGCTTCAGAGACTGCAAGCTGTTATAAAAGCCAGAGGTGGTGCAACAAAATACTAGTGATGTGTTGGAGCGTTCTTTTGTTTTTCATGATTCCATAATTTTTTCCTCAGAATTGAGTGATTCCATATTTTTTTCTCTCTGCTTGGTCTAAAAAAGTAACCGTTACTGACAGCCACAATTTTTTTTTCCTGATTTCTTACAGTGTTTCTTAAAGCCAGAAAGTTGCCATTTGAAATGACTTTAGTTTTGTGTCATGTCTGTGATCTGCTTTTTTTCTACAAAATTAAACAACTGAATGAACATCCTCCGAGGCCGGTGATTCCATAATTTTTGCCAGGGGTTGTGTGTATGTATGTATATATATATATATATATATATATATATATATATATACAGACACACACACACCCACAGTTGTGCTCAAACATTTACATACCCTGGCACAATTTCTTTTTCTTTTTTTGCCATTTTTCAGAGAATATGAATGACAAAAACTTTTTTTCCCCCACTCATGGCTAGTGGTTGTGTGAAGCCATTTATTGTCAAGCAGTGTTTACTCTTTTTAAAATCATAATGACAACAGAAACTACCCAAATGACCCTGATCCAAAGTTTACAAACCCTGGCAGATTTTGTTTTTTGGCCATATTTCAGAGAATATGGATGATCACACAACCCCCCCCCCACACACACACTTATGGTTAGTGGCTGTGTGAAGCCATTCATTGTCAAACAACTGTGTTTACACTTTTTAAAACAACAGAAACTACCCAAATGACCCTGACCAAAAGGTTGACATACCCCTTTTCTTAATACAGTGTATTTCCCCCTTTAACATTAATAACAGCTTTTGCTAGTTGTGGATGAGGCTCTCGGATGGTGAAGCTGCCACTGAATAGGTCTTGGATTTTATTTCAACAATTTATGAAGAAATACAAACAGTATGACACTCTGTGGTAAATCGACATGGAGTAGACAGTTCTCAAAAACTGAGTGACTGTGAAAGAAGTAGAAGAGTGAGGAAAGCCACCAAGACACTCAGACAATGCAGAAGAAGTTATAGGCTTATGTGGCTGTGATTCGAGAAATTATGCACAGTGCAAGCTTTGCATTTTGCACCATCAGTTACACAGCTTCATGATGAAGTGGTATAGAGGAGGATTTTCTTAAAAAGAAGACCTGAAAGTTTAGCTACATATTGTCAGAAGGTACATCTGAGATGCAAGCTTAGATTTTATCGGTTTTGGCAAAAGAATATCCTTCTCCGCTCTACTCCACTACTGCAGAAGTATGCACTCTGACAACTGTAGTTTATTTGCATCAATGCATCCTGGGTGGGGTCAAGCTAATTTGTCTTACTACACAGTCACGGTAAGATTAAGCATTTACATTACTGTTTGGATGCTTTCTGCTGACATAAATGCCATTACCAGGATGTTAAGTTGAAAGTATAAAATACTGTTACACCTTACACAAGTTTTATTAAGGTCCAACCTTAATCCAGTGTTAATTACCACATTGATGCATATGCGGAATCTGACACTGGCAAACTTCCTTTGAGACGTTTGGTATACATCAAACAAGAGAGAAAAAAATACATATTGTACAGTTCTTCTTAAAATAAATGGACATTATGTGGGGTAGCATGCATACCTGAAAAGGAGCCTTCCCAGTCAAACACTGAAACACTATTGTTCCTATACTCCACAAGTCAGCCTTGGCATCGTAGTTTTGAGACATAATGACCTCAGGAGCCTAGCGAGCAATAAACAGAATGTCACATCAACAGAATACACCTACAGGACAGCCTGATGGACAATTAGAGACATGATTAAGTTGATGTTTATGACAATCATTCCACTGTACTGTTTTGAAGATGTTGCTCAGCTAATCCTAGAAAATGACATCTATAATAGCAGAAGCAACCACACCACCTACACCTATAGACCAGACTGACAAGAAACCTTAAGGTTTTAAAAATACCGTAATGAGTCTTATAAAAATACTGGTATGTCCTTACCATATACATTGGAGACCCGCAGAGTGTTGCCGCCATCATGTTGTTTTGAAGGTACCTGGCAAACCCAAAATCCGCTGTGGAGAGTTAAAAATGAATACAATAAATAAATTTTAAAAATTACAAAAGAAATTTAGAACTGTAGCATTCCGGGGGGTGCACAGCAGGTTATAGCAGAAAATGAATAAGAAAGAGTGTTTCCTTAAAAAGGGACATTATAATAAAATTAACAACACACAATTTTTGTCACAAAAATGACTAGTGACAATCTGACAGTTTAGGTTTCTGCATTCATTTATATGAACAGCAAACAATTTCGACTTGACCCAAAATCCCTGAGCACAAACACATGGTTGATTTAATGTCTGTTTATTTTCAATGGAAGTCCTATATGTTACATTACGTAAGTTTGTCGATACGCCACATGAGCATTGTACATGCAGCAGGTTTTCAGAGTCTTGAAACACACAGAGTAAAAAACATGAGCCTCACACTTCATTTCTGCAGTGCAATGAACCCTCTTCAGGAAAAAGAACAACAACATTTAATATGCATCCAAAAAAATATTCACAGCACTGTACTTTTTCCATATTTTGTTATATTACAGCCTTATTCCAAAATGGATTAAATGAATTTTTTTTCCTCAAAATTCTATACACAATACCCCATAATGACAATGTGAAAAAAGTTAAGATTTTTTTTAAATAAACTATTTAAGATATCACATGTACATAAGTATCCACAGCCTTTGCCATGAAGCTCAAAAGGTGCCTCTGGTTTCCACAGCTTAATTGGAGTCCACCTGGGGTAAATTCAGTTGACTGGACATAATTTTGAAAGGCACACACCTGTCTACATATAACTGTATGTCAGAGCACAAACCAAGCATGAAGTCAAAGGACTTGTCTGTAAACCTTTGAGACAGGATTGCCTTGATGCACAAATCTGGGAAAGGGTACAGAAACATTTCTGGTGCTTTGAAGGTCCCAATGAGCACAGTCGCCTCCATCATCTGTAAATGGAAGACGTTCAGATCCACCAGGACTCTTCCTAGAGCTGGCCACCCGTCTAAACTGAGCAATTGGGGGAGAAGGGCCTTTGTCAGGGAGGTGAGAGAGAACCCGATGGCCACTCTGTCAGAGCTCCAGCATTCCTCTGTGGAGAGAGTAAAACCTTCCAGAAGGACAACCATCTCTGCAGCAATCCACCAATCAGGCCTGTATAGAAGAGTGGTCAAACAGGCCACTAATAGATACATAGCAGCCCACCTGGAGTTTGCCAAAAGGCACCTGAAGGACTCTCAGACCATGAGAAACAAAATTCTCTGGTCTGATGAGACAAAGCTTGAACTCTTTGGTGTGAATGCCAGGCGTCATGTTTGGAGAGAACCAGGCACCATCCCTACAGTGAATCATGGTGGTGGCAGCATCATTGCTGTGGGATGTTTTTCAGCAGCAGGAATAGTCAGGATTGAGGGAAAGATGAATGCAGCAATGTAGAGACATCCTGGATGAAAACCTGCTCCAGAGCGCTCTTGACCTCAGACTGGGGCAAAGGTTCATCTTTCAGCAGCGCAATGACCCTAAGCACACAGCCAAGATGTCAAAGGAGTAGCTTCAGGAAAACTTGAGCAGTTGAGTGGCCCAGCCAGAGCCCAGACCTAAATCTGACTGAACATCTCTGGAGAAATCTGAAAATGGCTGTGCACCGATGCTCCCCATCCAACCTGATGGAGCTTGAAAGGTGCTGCAAAGAGGAATGGACAAAACTGCCCAAAGATGGGTGCGTCAAGCTTGTGGCATCATATTCAAGAAGACTTGAGGCTGTAATTGGTGCCAAAAGTGCATCAATAAAGTATCGAGCAAAGGCTGTGATTAGTTATTTACATGTGATTTCTTACTTGTTGTTGTTGGTTTTTTTTTTTTTTATGAATTTGGAGAAAAAAACAACTTCATGTTGAATTCTGAGGGAAAAAAATAAATTTACTCAATTTTGGAATCAGGCTGTAACACAAAATGTGGAAAAAGTGAAGAGCTGTGAATCCTTTCCGAATGCACTGTAGCACCTAGTTTCTTTTATCACCTGTAAAAAACATCAGTTATTTCTGTTTAACCAAGACTACACCACTACTGAGAGAACATCACACTCATCACTCATCTTCAATGGCTTTTCTGGGATTGGGTCGCGGGGCAACAGCTCCAGCAGGGGACCCCAAACTTCCCTTTCCTGTGCAACATTAACCACCTCCGACTGGGGGATCCCGAGGCGTTCCCAGGCCCAGTGTGGAGATATAATCTTTCCACCTAGTCCTGGGTCTTCCCCAGGGTCTCCTTCCAGCTGGACGTGCCAGGAACACCTCCCTAGGGAGGCGCACAGGGGGCATCCTTACCAGATGCCAGAACCCCCTCAGCTGGCTCCTTTCAACACTAAGGAGCAGCGTCTCTACTCCTCACCTCTCACGGATGACTGAGCTCCTCACCTCATCTTTAAGGAAGACACCAGTTACCCTCCTGAGGAAGCCCATTTCAGCCACATGTACGCACGATCTAGTTCTTTTGGTCATGACCCAACCCTCATGATTACAGGGGAGAGTTGGAACAAAGACTGACCAGTAGATCGAGAGCTTCCCCCTTTGGCTCAGCTCTTCGTCACAACAGCACGGTAGAGCAAATGCTGTGCCGATTCTCCAGCCAATCTCACGCTCCGTTGTCCCCTCACTCGTGAACAAGACCCCGAGGTACTTGAACTCCTTCACTTGGGGCAAGACCTCATTCCCTACCCTGAGTAGGCAATCCATTGATTTTCTGCTGAGAACTATGGCCTCAGATTTAGAGGTGCTGATCATCATCCAAGCTGCTTCACACTCAGCTGCGAACCCATCCAGTGAGTGTTGGAAGTCACAGACCAATGAAGCCAACAGGACCACATCATTTGCAAAAAGCAGTGATTAGACCCTGAGCCCATCAAACTGAAGACAACCCCCAACCACACCTCGATATCCTGCTCATGAACATCACAAACAAGATTGGTGACAAGGCGCAGCCCTGGCGGAGGCCAACCCCCACCAGAAACAAGTCTGACTTACTGCGAAGCACCCAAACACAGCTCTCGCTTTGTGAGTACAGAGATTGGATGGCCCTGAGAAGGGACCCCCTCACTCCGTACTCCCACAGCATCTTCCACAGTATCTCCTGGTGTACCTGATCATACGCCTTCTCCAAGTACTTAGAGAATGTGTTAAACTAAAATAAAAGTTGGCTTCAATAACAATTTTCTTCCTGTAGTCTTAGTTCATGCCTAATGATTCCTAATAAACAGCCACACAATATCTATTCCTCAGTCTTAAGAAATGTGAAAAGTTGGCCCTTCATATTTCTGGAAATCACTGTTTGTTTATTGTGGTTTCAATGAGTAGAGAACTACACTAAAGTGCATTTTGAGCTAATCACTCTGCTTGTTTGTCCAGTGCTTCATCTTAAGCGGTGCTGCCAACATTTTTTTGTTAAATGTTAAATCTGTTAAATTAGTTTTCCATTATGGATGTTGTGCATCCACATCCAACTGAAGAAACATAATACAATAACAAGCTGTGTTCTCATAGGACGTCTGGTGAATTTGGTGCGGACATGTCCTGGACTTGTCTAGCTGTGTTCTCATAGGACGTCTGGTGAATTTGGTGCGGACATGTCCTGGACTTGTCTAGCTGTGTTCTCATAGGACGTCTGGTGAATTTGGTGCGGACATGTCCTGGACTTGTCTTTTCACGCATACGGAATACAACAGAATAATGTCAATGACGTGAACTCACCACCTGGAAATACTTTCTTTGGTTTCGGCAGGCAAAGCTGCAAGCCAGTGTGTGCAGGAGGAAGATGATGATGCAAAAAACTCACTGCAGAAATCACTCTTGCAATTCACAGAATCTGTATGATATTTTTCCCAGAAGAAATGACTGTGTCTCATCTAATGAGAAATGAGAATGGCACATATGTGGCCACATGCAGCTGCCTCCAAAAAAGAAAGGGAGAGAACTTTTCAAGAAGACTGATGCTGTGATGTAACTGCCTTTTCAGGGAACTGGGAGTAGAATACAGTAATTACCTTATCATGCTTTACACACTTTTTGCATCTTTCTTTTAACATCTACAACACTTTGTAATTTGTTGTCTTTACTTGATGCAGGGAGCCGATTACACATACAACAGATCATACATGTGCACAAATGTAAACCTACCAATCTTGATGCAGGTGTTGTTGGAGTGGGACTTGCGTCCTGGTGGGTAGGAGAGCAGAATATTCTGGGGTTTGAGGTCTCTATGGATTATGCCTTTGGACTGAAGAACCCTCATGGCCCCTGCAATCTGTTGTAAGAAAACCCTGATCGTGTCTTCACTCAGCGTGCCTTTGGCTGCAGGTGGGGTGGGGGAGAGAGGTAATGGGTGTTACATGTGAGATGTTATAGAAACAAACCATCTGTATGAAATAAAATGCAGATTAAGAAAAGTTAAACTAAATTCCATATTAAAGCCAATATTCTACACATAATGCACAGCATCTATTCACCAACCCTGGACACACTCAACTATAACAACCTAATTCATGATACTGTTTTTTGGACTGGACATTCAGAGCCCTGGAATGTTCATAAGGCACTGATCATTGAGTTTTACAATATGTTACAATAATGTAACATATTAATTGAAAAACCATAGTTGCAGCCAATTGTATTAGCAATGTGTCAAATATGAATAAAAGGCATGAGATAAAACTGTGGAACACTGCAGGGATATTTGACCATAGTTTTATTATACTGTGTGTGTGTGCGTGCGTGTGTCAAAGTATTTTAAGTCTTGGGTACTCCAAACAAAGTGACTACAGCTGTTAGGCACTGAAGCAATAAATGTTTGTCTTTAGGAACCAGGATAAAAAGCCACCTCCTGCAGTCACACAGAAGGCTATAAAACCTAAACAGCAAGAAGACACATCCATGATAAGCACTCTCCTTCAGTTTGAACTTTTAGGTAGATCTGAGCAATCAAATAATTCTCAATTTTCTACCAATATCTCTAAAAAGGCCAGACACTGCAGTTTTTTCATTGTTTTGGTTGACTCAGATGAAATTTCCTTGTTTTCAAAAATCTATTGTCTAAACAAAGGTCAACTAATGTGAGATGGTAACTGGAACAGAAAAAGAAAACTGATCGTCAGAGTGTCTGAATTTTGGGTCTGTAACCTTGCTAGCTACTTGCTGAACATCCTGACCATGTATCACCTGGCTGCAGCAGATAGACGGTTACCTTCGAAAGGCGGGGATACAGTAGACCAGCTGCCTGCCTGGGTGGTGTTGTGGGTGCAGCAAAGCTTGACCCCAATATATGTTCCCAGACTTGACAATGTGAATGAATGTCTTACCTCTGAGATAGACAGTAAAGACATTCACTTATCTCAGTGGTCCAGGCATCTCTAGATCTCAGTGATCTTTGAGATACAAAAAATACCCACAAGAAACTCAGCGTTAATGAGTTGCTGGACAGAGGTGTTTGGCGATACGGATATCTTTATAGTAGAACAAATGACCAGATCTTTAGAGTCATGGTGCTCCCTGTCTTTTGTGTATGATTGTGAAAACTGGATGCTAACCAGTGACCTAAAATGATGATTTGATGTGTTAGGGGCGAGGTCTCTTTGGAGGATACTTGGATACCGCTGAAATGACTGTGTCAAATGAATGGTTACTTAGAAAGACTCAGATGAGGAGTACCATTTGCACTGTGAGATCATGCAAACTTTGTGAAGCACGACACTTTAGTCAAGTGGCAGGTTTCTTCTGTGTGGGATTCAGCATGTAGGTTAGGAGTGGGGAATCTTTAGACAGGACTTTACACATGATTTCTTTTTTCCTCACTGTGTAACTACTTGGCACTTTTCAAAGCAAAATATTTCTAATCTATAATGAATTTATTTCCAATACATTCTGTAACACCTCAGTTAAATTTGCACCTGTGCGGTTTTCATTCACCGATTCTAAATCCCAAATCCCAGGGGCACTGTATGAAAGCAGCCCCCCGCCATCTACTAAAACCACCTGTGTGTAGCTTCAGACTGACTTGTGTTCGGATTAGCCCCGCCCCCCCCGAAAGAAAAAACTCAGACTCACATTTGTTACTTCCTCCCACCTTTACGTTCACCTAATCCCAGTGTGTGTTTAAACTGGCTGTGCTGCACCAATGCATTTTGCACTTGCATCACAGTAATTAAAACAGGATCGTGCGCACGTGCACATCACCACAATGTGATGCAAAGTGTATATCAAAAGTGAAAATAGTGCTGGAGATGATTTTAGGTGATCAGCCATGATACTCAAGTAATCCATTTGGATTATTTCTTAGTGCTTTTTGAAACAACAGAATAAGTCTGCTTTCAGTGGAGCTGTCAGCTGGGCCTGTAACGTACTTATAGGCAGTGAGGATAAAAGCAGAGATTTTCTTTTGCGGCACAATCAAGTGCTCTGTCACATAACTTTAATTTATAAAATCAATCAACATTTGTGAATAGATTCTGAATTGTCCATGTCTGCATTGCGATGCATCTAAGAAATTACTGTATTTTTCCCCCAACCCTAATGCAGGTACCTCATTGTGGAGGACCCTAACAAGTTGAAAAAGCCAAGGCAACGACAGCCGACAAATGGCTACTTTGAAAAGGTGGGGGTTGCCTGCCTGGGTAGTTGCCATCGAGGGCCCAGAGTGGTTCTGTGGTGTGGTGGATACAAAGATGTGTGACACCCATGCATGCTCCCAGGCCTGGCCAGGTATATTTTCTGGTCACATAACTATGATTTAATACATGGCATACACACAAGAGATGTAGAGTAATGATGCCTGATGCAGGCTGTAGCCTCGGGCAATAAATGGCTTAATGTCAGTGCAATAAACCACCGGTGGAGCAGATTCTCATTGATGTAAGAACAAAGAATTGTATGAAACCCACATACAGAGATGTGTCTTGGACCTTGTTGACTACAGAATTGTGCTTGAAACCAGAATTTAAAGGGCATAGCTGTCAAACAAAAATTTGTTGCATTTTCAACTTCAAAAAGGAATGGGTAAAGGGCAAATTGATAGTGCCTACAAACATCTAAAGTGAAAACATGAAAAGTAGGCTTTACGTTTGAGTTAAATTCTTGCAAACTAAAATAAACAAGACCACAACACCACCACTGCTATGATACCACCATGAAGATTAAAACAAAATGCAGTCTAATCTACTAGCCTCAGTAACCTTTAAAACAAGCACCTTTGTAGAATATCTTAATATGTGTGGTGTTTTCTGCCTTTGGTTAGAATCATTTCTAATCTTGGCATTACATGAATACATGAGGTGCCCTTTATCCAACATTATCACAGAAAATTTCATACTTTGTCTTCATCAGTCAACTAAGATGACATTTTTTTCCCCATCAATTCAATTAGTGTCCTGAAAAGCACCTGAAGCTTTTAGCACATGAAATGTTCTACTTACAGTGTAGGTAGTCAGCAAGGTCACCACCACTGCAGTACTAGGATTAGAAGGAAAAATAGCAGAGGGAGGGATAATAAAAGGATAAAAACAATTATGTTAGAAAGCATACACAGATATCATGTTCTGACATTACCGGTCTTGAAGCAACTAAAGACACGATGTGATTACAAACTTGTGTCCTTTCCCTCATTCCTAGTATTGCTGTAAATAAATCCAGGAAATTATGGGATGTTCTACAAACAGAAGGCTGCACTAGACTAATGCTTACTCTGTTATTCATCAAAAAAACCTACATTTAAGTCATTCACTGAGGGAGAGAGAGAAAAAAGATCTCTTTCATTTAAGCTTAAGAATTTTGTCTAAGTTCAATGTCATAGTTTTAGCCTGTTACTGAGGGGAAAAAAAAGTAATTTGGAGGCAATGCTTTAGGTTCTTCAGAATAAGTTAAATCAACACCTCAGGGTGTGCAAAGTGTGCTGGAATTGACACGAGGTCATTAGAGGGTAGATCTGACCCAGATGTGCTAATGTGCAATGTTTTTACAGTGAGTAGATTGGAAAGCTGGTAAAAAGAGTTCAACTTTGTGGGTTTTGGGGGGGAACTGTTGTACAGCCCCTGGCAATAATTATGGAATCACCGGCCTTGGAGGATGTTCACTCAGTTGTTTAATTTTGTAGAAAAAAAGCAGATCACAGACATGACACAAAACTAAAGTCATTTCAAATGGCACCTTTCTGGCTTTAAGAAACACTATAAGAAATCAGGAAAAATAATTGGGGCAGTCAGTAACGGTTACTTTTTTTGGGGATGAAAATTTACAGGGTGATTCCATATTTTATTCCTCAGAATTGAGTGATTACATATTTTTTTCCCCTCTGCTTGGTCTAAAAAAGTAACCATTACTGACTGCCACAATTTGTTTTTCCTGATTTTTTATAGTGTTTCTTAAAGCCAGAAAGTTGCCATTTGAAATGACTTTAGTTTTGTGTCATGTCTGTGATCTGCTTTTTTTCTACAAAATTAAACAACTGAATGAACATCCTCTGAGGCCGGTGATTCCATAATTTTTTGCCAGGGGTTGTAGTTGCAAGGTAGGTGATTTTATAAACTGGGCAGTAATTACTGGTATGGTTAACTTTTTTTTTTTTTTACATCTCAATCTGGGATACAAGAAAAAGGATCTGATAGTCAAATGCCACTACATTTAGTAAATAAAATCTAGCAGATTAACAAGATTTTATTGACTGAAGATGAAGGACAAGTCCTTGATCCTGCACAAAGTGACTCACACTAGTGGACAAGTGAGAAAGAGGACTGGTGAGAAAGACTAATGACCATTTTCTCAGAACACATTGATATAGCAATATTAGCATGTAGCTGACAGTGTTCATCAACCAAAATTTTACACGTGATTGTCAGACAATCAGAAAGTCTGTTGATTGGTGAGATCCTCCAGGATTTTGATTAAGAAGACCACAACAAACAGGCAAAGTAAACAGAGATGTTCTCTGTTAAGGAAATACATCATTAAAGTATATTAAGTATAAGATGTTAATATATAAATGGCATAAAAATTTGAACAGACACTAATGGAGACATGAATACCGTGTTTTCTCCCGGAAATATATCTGCCAAGATTTAACACTGGACAGTTTTTTTCATCCTGCACACCAGCATTTATAAACATCAAACAGGAACAAACAATATATATGAAACCATCTGGTGGTGGCATGGCAGTAACCCACACACAGATGGGACAAGGGTCAGTAAGTTTCATCATATTTTAAAAAATATTGTGATTCATGCCATGCAGTTTGATTTGATAAGCAATAAAATTAAAATGCAAATCAAACATAAGTCATTTCATGTTTATGTAAAAGAAATAGGTGAACCTCATTAACTCATGCAAGTTGGAGTCTGCAAAATCGAACGGCGAGTTATCTGAAACCGTGAGTTAATGAGGTTGACCAAAAGCAGTCTTTATACAGTAGTCTAAGTTTTCAGGGTCCACAAACCGCCCACGAGTAAAGCTGAAACGTGAGTTAAGCATATGTGGGTTAACGAGGTTCACCTGTTATAGTTCTTGACTGGTTAAAATTACAATACAACAAATACAATGGAAGAGTTGATGCAGAGCCTTTGACTGGTTAAATGTATTCAACATGCAGCTGATAATTAAAAAAAAAAAATCCACATCAGTTTGAGGAGCACTGGTTTATGAGAATAATGAACAGAATTAAACATTAGATGGAGCCCGACAATCAAACTCTAGTCTCAACATAATTTTCGTATTTTTCACATAAAGCGCTATCAAGCCACTGCGCAAAAAAGACACGAGCGGCATCCGCCCATGGGAACAGATTTAGGCGCATCTGCATAGGATTTGTATCATTCTGGCATTTCATCCACAAGTAAACTGTGTTTTTGGTGGCCGAAAATGACAGTATTTGAAAACATGTCCCAGAGCGGGTAAATCTGAAAATGCTGTATTTGCGTCTCCATGTGCACAATACGGAATGTTTCTGAAAGGATGACGTCACACCACCACCTGTCTAATTACAGCAGCTACTCACTTGACTTTGTTGTTAATAGACTAACTTACTTTTTTATTTTCTTCTCTCTCTAATTTTGGTGAACCATTAATGAGATTTTTTTGTAGCAAGCAGAAAGCTGAAGAGATGATGGCTGTAGTGAAAGCCACTGAGTAATTTGGTCTACTGAAAAATTAGAATAACAATAACACACCTATAATTTTGTTCTAAAATCTTTGAAAAAGTGGTGTCACGGCAGCTCATGGACCATCTTACTGAGAATAATATTTTTGAGCCACTGCAGTCTGCATTTAGAACATATTCTACAGAGACAGCTCTTGCTAAAGTGGTAAATGATCATCTTCTTGCAATGGACTCACACACCACTACGGTTCTGTTACTGTTAGAGCTTAGCACTGCATTTCATACGGTAGATCGTCGTATTCTACT